>NC_142011.1:159079963-159382463 GCF_049901735.1 Notechis scutatus | reverse complement strand
CATAGCATTTAGACTTAGATGTGTATATGTAGGGGCTGAGCAAGATGGGGCTTTAAATATTGCCTATAATTGGGTTTGTGTGCTGTGTATGTTTTAATGTGTATGTATGTGGAAATATAGGGTGGCTGCTCACATTCTGCTCTGCATCGTGTGAACAGATTGAGGAAGGCTTAGAATGGGGCAGTCAGATGACTTCCTAGCACATCTGACTGGCTGTCCTGTAGAGATGTTCCAGGAGATCTTGTTATTTATTTTTTTGGGAGAAAATTGTTCCTCTGAACAACTGTTTTCAAACTTGACCTTTCTTTTGCTGGCTTCTCCCATCTCACCAAATTCTGATTACTTCCTGTTCTGATTTTGAGAGTTATCCTGCTGATGAATGGACAGAATCACGAGCCTCTTTATGTAACTTCTTTCCAACATTAAGCTGTGTTGAAAATAATAAAATGAAGTATAGTATAACATCTTAGATGGTTCGCTTTTGAAATAGATAGAACCTTTACTTGTTAGTTTCATTGTAGAAATGTATATGTTTCTGGATCAATTTCTAAAACTGAAACTGCTGATTAGAACTGCTGGTTGAACCCTCTTTATAGGAAATTCTGCTGTTAGATCATACAAATTAACCATTGTGATGGTGATACTTTGGAATATTTGGCGAATAGAATAGCTTTTCACTTCTATCACCATGCTCAGAAGAAAAACAATAATAGCTGGCATGATCTCTGTAGGTTCTCAAAGCTGATATCAATTTCTGAAAAAGTAGAGTGGAAAAAAATCTAGCTCAGCTTTAAAAGTCTCTGAAAAAGCGTGACCCTTTTATTAGCTTTTTGCAATATTGTTATGTTTGACTTCCTCTTTTTAGTAACCCTTTTAGTGGCATTTCACTATGGTAAGATAAGCACTTTATTTAGGTCAGCAGACTCAGTTGCAGGATTTGAAAAAGCAAGCAGCTATAATTTCTCCTTGGGGACTCCTTGACCAAATTTTGTAACATAGTATAAAATTAATGGATGTAGTATTTTTCTTGTTCAGAGAACATGATGCACAATTCAGTAAGGACATCTATAGGCACAGTACATCATGAAGCAGCTCTCGGCCTTTATTTTATGAGTGACTCTAATGCAATATCACGTTGTGTAAATTGGACTTCCTCCTAATAATGGACTTTTCATTTTCAATGCAATTAACTTATTTCATGGGAACTATTAGAAAGAGCCACTTGTACAAGTTGAATACTCTGCATTTCTTCCATTATTATTAATTCTCTAATATTTCTAGTGCTCTTTTAAACTAGGGATATATGGGATTGATTCTTATATGGCAAGCATTCCAAAATCAGCCTTGCCCTTTTCAATAAGTTGAATAGATGAAACTTAGTGGGAAATTGAAAATTCTGGTCATAGCTTGTTCATATTTCTGGCCTTATTGTTTGAGCTTTGAAAGCCTCAAACTAGAAGGATTTTGAAGAAAGAAAATCCTGAATTTAAGATGATTCCCTGGAGGGAAGAACATTAGAATATAAAGTCTATTTCCATTATTGTAGTATTTTTGAGTCTAAAAATGATGTCACATTTTGAAAATGAATTATATTTAAATAACCTTTCTTTAAGATAAAAATAGTTTGTGACATGTTCGTCTTTGGGAATAATTATAGCAATCACATTATGTGTAAGATCTGAATGAATGAAATATTTTTATTAAATACTTTGTTCATTACATAGTTGAATGTGCTGACAACAAAATCACACAAAAATTATCAATGGAAATCAAATTTAGCAACCCATGGAGGTCTGGATTTGGAGTTACACTCAAAATTAAAGTGGAAAAAAGCACTACAGGCTGATCCAACTTTGATGTAATGTCCTTAAAACAAGTCAAAATGAGGCTCAGTAGTGTGTGTGGCCTCCACGTGCCTGTATGACCTCCCTACAACGCTTGGGCATGCTGCTGATGAGGTGGCGGATGGTCTCCTGAGGGATCTTCTCCCACACCTGGACTAAAGCATCCCCCAACTCCTGGACAGTTTGTGGTGCAACGTGGCGTTGGTGGATGGATTGAGACATGATGTCCCAGATGTGCTCAATTGGATTCAGGTCTGGGGAACGGGCGGGCCAGTCCATAGCATCAATGCCTTCATCTTGCAGGAACTGCTGACACACTCCAGCTACATGAGATCTAGCATTGTCGTGCATTAGGAGTTACCCAGGGCCAACCGCACCAGCATATGGTCTCACAGGGGTCTGAGGATCTCATCTCGGTACCTAATGGCAGTCAGGCTACCTCTGGCAAGCACATGGAGGGCTGTGCAGCCCCCTAAAGAAATGCCACCCCACACCATTACTGACCCACTGCCAAACCGTTCATGCTGGAGGATGTTGCAGGCAGCAGAACGTTCTCCACGACATCTCCAGACCCTGTCACGTCTGTCACATGTGAACCTGCTTTCATCTGTAAAGAGCACAGGGTGCCAGTGGCAAATTTGCCAATCTTGGTGTTCTCTGGCAAATCCCAAATGTCCTGCACGGTGTTGGGCTTTAAGCACAACCCCCACCTGTGGATGTCGGGCCCTCATACCACCCTCATGGAGTCTTTCTGACCATTTGAGTAGCCACATGCACATTTGTGGCCCACTGGAGGTCATTTTTCAGGGCTCTGGCAGTGCTCCTCCTGTCCCTCCTTGCACAAAGGTGGAGGTAGTGGTCCTGATGCTGGGTCGTTGCCCTCCTACGGCCTCCTCCATGTCTCCTGATGTACTAGCCTGTCTCCTGGTAGTGCCTCCATGCTCTGGACACTACGCTGACAGACACAGCAAACCTTCTTGCCACAGCTCGCATTGATGTGCCATCCTGGATGAGCTGCACTACCTGAGCCACTTGTGTGGGTTGTAGACTCTGTCTCATGCTACCACTAGAGTGAAAGCACCGCCAGCATTGAAAAGTGACCAAACCATCAGCCAGAAAGCATAGGAACTGAGAAGTGGTCTGTGGTCATCACCTGCAGAACCACTCCTTTATTGGGGATGTCTTGCTAACTGCCTATGCTTTCCACCTGTTGTCTATTCCATTTGCACAACCGCATGTGACATTGATTGTTAATCAGTGTTGCTACCTAAGTGGACAGTTTGATTTCACAGAAGTGTGATTGAGTTGGAGTTACATTGTGTTGTTTAAGTGTTCCCTTTATTTTTTTGAGCAGTGTATATTGGTATTATGTATTGTTATAAATTTGAAAAAAGTTCAAAGTTTTTTTAATTTTATGCCGATCCTGTGTTCAGATTCTAAATTATCCATTTATGTACATGAAATAGGAAATAATTGCCATTATCTCCAGTGTTTAAATATAGTTCTAACCAAGTGAGTAATAATAGTTTAAAAACCAATGACTTTTATAAATAGCTAAGCAAACTTAAACTATTCCCTTTCTGTGGATGTTGGGAATATATTCTTTTGTTTTATTTTTTATTGCTTAAATTGCTTTTAAAAATTCTATAAGCTGACTTCTTGTTCTTCAGATTTCAAGAAAACAGATGGACAAATCTGATAAAGAGCAGGAAGGTTGTTTTTAATTAATATGAAGACAATAAGCAACTTGAAAATTAACATCAATAAATATGTCATAAACCAGCACAGAAATTATAGTTGCTCATTCAGAAATGGTTCTGAAGCCCAGAACTCCTTGAACAATGAATTTCCTCTAAAGGCTTTTGTTTTCATTTTAAATGGAAGATTTCTTAATTATTGCACCTGACATACATACTTTACCTAATTCAATTAATGCTAATTAAATATGCAAAGATTGTGAAATTAGAGATTTTGCTGAGAACAGATCACCAATTTCGTCAGGCAAACCAAATTTCAAATTAAAATGGGTTTCTAAACTGACTAAAATTATTCATTGTAAAGCTCTGATGGGATATAACTTTTACTTCTGAGCATGTCACCTCTAGAACAACATGCTACATTTAAACAGAATATTATGTTTAAATTAAAATGGGTTGTTTCTTGCTGTTGCTATTGTTCTATGAACTGTTACCTAAATTCTTATTTAGAAGCTTGACTGGGTCAAAACTCACAACTTTCGACAATTCCAGGAGTTATTTTTTTCTGTTTTGTTTTTTAATTGGCTCAAAGTATCATAAAATTCAAAGCAAAACAAAACATTAAAATCAAAACCACAATAAAACAAACAGGAAAAAAAGAAAGCGTCTGAAGAAACAGCTGTAATAAATAATAAATTTAAATTTATAATAAATTTACTCCAAAGTTTCACAAATCAAGTTTTAATTACTTTCCAGAAACCAACTTAATCTTATCAATTTTGCTGTTCTAAAGAAAGAGGGTAGCTACTGAGACAGCTTGTCATGCAGTCCCTGAAAATGACTAAAACAACTGAGCATTTTTGATGGAGCTCTTTTTAGAGGATTACTTCTATGCATGCCATTAAGATTTTAATGAAAATAAAGTGTCACTAATGAATAATGAAGTAACTAAATGACAGTGAGGAGATTTGAAGATAATGAAATTATATAATTTGTACTATAGTAGAATTGATCAAAATTCTATCTCTGTTAATGTAAAATTAATGAAGTTCTGAATTTACATGGATGCTGTTGGTATCAGAATATGATATAAGAGATACAGACAACTCGAAACCATTTTCCTTCTATAATTAAATTTCAAAGGTCAGCAAATACCACAGATAATTAAGGATGGATTATCTTGGATATAATTTTTGCTATAACTTTTGAGGATGGAAAAAAATCCAACTCAGGTTTTCCATAGGTAGGTTTTTATTTCAAGGCATATATTACATATAAAGCAATGGTGGGATTCAATTTTTTTTACTACCGGTTCTGTGGGCATGGCTTATTTGGTGGGCATGGTTGGCGGTAACGTGATTGGGTGGGCTTGGCTTGGGCATGTGACTGGGTGGGCGTGGCCAACTCAATGTCACTCACGTCAAGGGGTACCTCGCCTGGCCCCTTCCCTCCCAGCCATTTCTTGTCACACCCAGCCTCAGCGTATTTATAGTTCTGTAAAAATGTTGTTCACCTTTTTTTTGACTTTATTATCTACATTGTATAGATGTACTGTCATGGACCACTGAAAGGAGGAAATGGCTCACATACTTTGCCCAAGAGTGTGATAGGCAAAAGACTTTTAAGGGGCTTCCACAAAGAAGAAGGGGGCAATGTATTTTCCAAAGCACCAGAAGGCAAACAAGAAGCAATGGATGGAAACTAATCAAGGAGAGAAGCAACCTAAAACTAAGGAGAAACTTCCTGACAGTGAGAGCAATTAACCAGTGGACCTGCTTGTCTCCAGAAATTCTGGGTGATCAAACACTAGAAGTTTTTAAGAAAAGACTCGACAGCCATTTGTCTGAAAGGGTATAGGGTTCCCCCCAAGGTCCCTTCTAAGTGTTATTCTGTTATTCTGAAACCTTTCTCAGGATCTCTACTCAGATTTTGGCATCCTCAAACTCTTAGCTATTTAGCTGAGGAATAATAGAGTTATAAGGGACTTTGGAGGACTTCTAGTCCAACCACCTGCTCAGGCAGGAAAACTGAGGATGCTAAAATCTGAGTCAGAATAACAGAATAACACCCAGAAAGGACCTTGGAGGGAACACTATACCATTTCAGTATTTCAACTGCAGGTTTCTAAAAGTCTTATTAAAATGAGATTAATATCCTAATAAGATTTTTAGAAACTTGCAGTTGAAAGTTCTTCACATCTCCTTACTCTGAAGACCCAATTTCATTTGGAATTTAATCCTAAACTGATTGCCCTTTTAGCATTTCTCTTGATATTTCTCCAAAATCCACTCCCAAGAAGCCACATCTCCCTCTCCCTCTCTCTCTCTCTCTCTCTCACACACACACACACACACCACTCTCTTTCTCACACGACTTCTCTCTCTCTCTCTCTCTCTCTCTCTCTCTCCCTCTCCCTCTCTCTCCCTCTCTCTCTCTCTCTCTCTCTCTCTCTCTCTCACACACACACACACACACACACCTGGTCTGACTGAGACAAAATGATTTGGCTAGCTTCAGAGTAGTGGGCGGCACGAGAAGGCAGAAATTGAGCAGCAGGGGCAGCGGGTCCGGAGCATGCAGCCACCTGGCCTCTCGCTTTCTTCGTTCCACTTCCCCAGGGAGAAGGCAGAAATCGGGCGGCGGGGGCCAGAGCATGCAGCCACCTAGCCGCTCACTTTCTTTGTTCTGTCCTAGGAAGAAGGCAGAAATCGAGTGGCAGGGGAAACAGATGCAGCTTCCTGGCTTTGTTCGTTCTGCTGTCCCCAGGGAGAAGGCAGAAATTGAGCGGTGGGGGCAGTGGGGGCCGGAGCATGCAGCTGCCTGGCCGCTCGCTTTCTTCATTTCACTGTCCCCAGGGAGAAGGTAGAAATTGAGTGGCGGCAGGGTCTGGAGCATGCTGCCTTCTGCCTTCTCCCAGGGGCAGAATGAAGAAAGCGAGTGGCCACAGTGGCTGCATGCTTCACCGCCGCTACATGTAGCCTCTGTGGCTACTTGCTTTCTTCCTTTTGCCCCCTGGAGAAGGAAGAAGCGGGCGGTGGTGGCCGGGGCATGCTGCAACCATGCCTTTCTTCCTTTTTCTCCCTGGGTGAAGGGAGAAGTGGGCAGCGGTGGTCCCGGTGGATGAAAGGAAAAAGCGAACGGCCACGGTGGTGGTATTCCAGGAGGGTGGGGTGGGCGGAAGTACCGGGGCTACTGCACATGGGCATCTCCGCTGTCCCTCTCAGCCCCAGTGCAGCAGAGATGCCCCCCAAGGGTTGCCCACCCACCCGCTGGCCAGACCAGAAGCAGCACGTTCCCCGGGAGAAGGAAGAAAATGAGTGGGGCTGCTGCTCTGGGAGGCATGTCCCGGTGTTGCTGCAAATTGCGCACAACATGTGAAGCCCTGGGACATATGCCCGCCCTCCCCGTCCTGCCAGGTGAGCCCAGGGATGGGGGGAACAGCTAGCTAGTCCTCAGCCAGCACCACCGCCTGGGATGGGGCCACACCAGCAACAAAGCCAGCCAAGCGAGCCCCAGGACTGTGGGGGGCCCTCGGCAAGCTCGGGGGATGCTGGGGGAGGAGGAGGCAAGCTTGGGGGGCTAGCACAACTCACAGGCTTACCTGTGAGCAGGAAGATCAGGGCTGCTCAGTTGGGGCACAGGCACCATGAGGGAAGGCAGTTTAAAAAGGCAAGCCATGACCCAGTGTGGAGTGAGGAGTGACTGGGTGGGGTGAGCATCAGGCAGGGCAAGTGAGCGAGTGGCGACCGGGTGACTGGTTCCGGGGTATGGCCAGCCAGAATTAGCTACTGGTTTGGGGACCCACACCAGATTGTTGCTACTGGTTCTCGCGAACCGGTGCAAGCCAGCTGAATACCACCACTGATATAAAGCTTGCTGTGTAATAACATACTTCACAGTTTTTTGTTTTATTAAAAACATTTACTTCTGGAATGCTACATCTTTACTTTTGTACAAAGTAAACTATAACATTTTGTAATCTCAGACAAATATATGTAGTTTTATTTGTGAATTCATTTTAGTATTTATCATCAGCATAATCATTGTATTACATTGTTGTTGTGAGATGTTAAAGATAGAAATTGTCAGTAATAAAATATGCTGTAACAACCCAGCTGTTCTGCTCTATATTATCTCTTTGATCAGGAAACTTCACATATGTTTGAAAAGAAGATAAGCTGTGTAGGCAGGAGGAGGCTGAAATGGAAAAAAAGAAGCTGAGTTTAATAAAAAAAGTTAACAATAATTAAACGCTTCAGGAAATAAACAAGTGAAGGATCAGGGAATTTATAGGGCTAATTGTGGAATGAGATCATAAAATCAGCAGTGACTTGTTGAAAAAAAAGAAGAAGAAAGAGAAGGTAGAAACTCAAGAGATCTCAGGAAAACAATAAGGAAGTCAGTGATTTATTGTAAATAGAAATCTGCTAGCTTTCTCTAGGTATTGTCGAATTCTTATCTGTGGAAGAAAAATTGGCTTCATGAGCCCTAGCCCTTCTTTCTATTTTAATCTCATGTTGTTAAGAAAGTTCTTTTCTAATGGTAATCAGAGTCCATGAAGCATTGTAATGTGGAAGCAGTGGAAAGAAACAGTGGAACTGAATCCATGTTTCACATTTCCTCCATAGGTAACACTTTTTAATCTTTGAAGAGGACTGATAACATTAAAGCATTCGTTGCCTCACTATTGGTCACAAATACTAACAAAGTACTAATATTCCTCCTGGTTCTGTGAGATCAGAACTCGGCCTTTCTGCTAGAAAATCTCTAGGTAAAATCATAGTGTGTAGGTATTATTTTATTGTTGATAGAGTTAAATTATACTGCTGGTGTTTTAAAATAATTTGTAATCTGTCGTAAATTTGAATTAAATTGAGGATAATAATAATAATAATAATAATAATAATAATAATAATAATAATAATAATAATAATAATAATAATAATAATAATAATAATAATAATAATAATAATAATAATAATAATAATAATAATAATAATAATAATATAGCAGCAGCAGCACTGGAAGAAAGAACTGTTTATTGGAAGTGAAAGCTACGGACTAGTCAACATCAAAAGGGGGATTTTCCAAGGTGATTCTTTGTCACCTCTGCTGTTCATCGTCACCATGACTCTCCTGTCAACAATTTTACAGAAAACTAACCTGGATTATCAAACTGCTAAAAATTCACAGAAAATCTCTTACCTGCTGTATATGAATGATCTGAAGTTATACGGAATATCGGAAATTGAAATCCAGTCACTGACCAATACAGGTTGAATTTTCAGCACTGACATCAGCATGGAGTCTGGCCTGGACAAATGCGCCATAGTGGCACTAAAGAAAGGAAAAATCATAGAAAGTGATGGAATTGAAATGCCCAATGAACAAACCACCATCAAGTGCCACCAACCCGAAGCCTACAAACACCTGGGCATACTGCAGCTGGGCAATGTCAAGCATGGGCAAGTGAAAAATGTGGCCAGCAAAGGATACCCACAAAGGGTCAGAAAACTTCTAAAAAGCAAACTGAATGGCGGTAACACCATGAAGGCTATAAATACCTGGGCCATACTTGTCATCAGATATACTGCTGGGATCATAAACTGGACACAGGCAGAGCTGGACAGCCTAGGTAGGAAAACAAGAAAACTGATGACCAAACACTATGCACTGCACCCCTGTAGTGACGTTGACAGGTTATATTTGCCCAGAAAAGCAGGCGGCAGAAGACTTTTGTAAATGAAGCAGACAGTCGAAGAAGAGAAGCGTGCTCTGGCAGTTTATGTGAAAGACAAATTCACCTAGTGCACACGTTGTACCGATTCTTGTCTGGAAGGCCCTTCAGATAGACATTCATACTTTGGTCACCTCATAATTGGACAGATCAATGCACTCTACATGGGACTATCCTTGAAGACTATTCAGAAGCAGCAACCAGGATATTGATGGGTGAATTGCCGTACAAGACAAATTATCATTGTTTATGAGCTGTACTATTGACATCCAGGTGCAATTCAAGCTCCTGGCTATCACTTATACAGCTTTTCATGGCATAAAGCCTGACTATTGTCTATATCCGCATGTTTCTGTCTCTATCTCTATATATCATGGCTTTAAAATTGAAGAATTAAGAATTAAATTACATTAAATAAACCTCTGAAATGGTTATATAAAATGTAACTCTGACATAGCTAGCCTGCAGATCTAAGTGCAATGTAACAAAGTACCCTTATTCAATGTAAGGTCTTAGAGGTATTTTGGTATACATCCCGTAAGAGCCATGGTGACACAGTGGTTAGAATGCTGTACTGCAAGCTACTTCTGCTGACTGCCAGCTGCCTACAATTTGCCAGATCAAATCTCACCAGGCTCAAGGTTGACTCAGCCTTCCATCCTTCTGAAGTGGGTATATGAGGACCCAAATTGTTGGGGCAATATGCTGACTCTGTAAACCGCTTAGAGAGGGCTGTAAAAGCACTGTGAAGTGATATGTCTAAGTGCTATTGCTAGTGCTATTCTCCATTCATCCCGTCTCCATTCATCCCATCAAAATACTGCATCCGGGTTTGATCTCCATATAAAGAAAAGATGTTGAGACTTTGGAAAAAGTGCAAAGAAGAGCAACTAAGATGATTAAGGGCCTGGAAACAAAATATATGAAGAATGGTTGCAGGAATTATGGTCAGTCTAGAGAAAAGAAGGACTAGGGTTGACATGATAGCAGTTTTCCAGCATTCCTGTATGTTTCAATTGTCATTCAAGTATCATTGATTTGACAAATGCAGATAGAATATGCCTTCCCTTTTGAAGTTAATGCCGGTTATATATGTTAAGCCTGAATTCCCCAACGAGTGTTAAGGAAAACAAACTAAACAGAATGTGTAGCGTAGTCAGATAGGCAGACAGGTAAATGTGTGAGATAAGTTTGTATTTTAGTTAACACGCAGTAAAAAACAGATACGCTTGTGCTATCAAAAATATAGTTTATTCCATTAGGAATTATAGCATAGTCAAAATAAATGGTCCATTAGTCATGTATCATTTTAGTCAGTCATACTCAATTTGCAAAGTTCGTATTGAATAGCCAATGTCAGTTCACTTACAATAAATCAGTCCGTATTATCTCTTCTCTCTGTTGAGAAATCAACACTCCTTTCTCTCCTCCGTTCCAGTAAAGAAAAACGCAGTCATCAATCCATTCAGTAATTAGAGATCATTAAGCCAGAGAGAGAGAGCTGCAATTGACTTGCTTCTTTTATGGTGCTTTTACAACCACACCCTTAATTACATTCTTGTAGTTAAAGTTACACACACTTTAACCAACAAACCATGATAACTTATTTATTATTTTTACCCAAACCAGTTAGGGTAAACAATGTTATCCCTAACAATGGTCAGTCTAGAGAAAAGAAGGACTAGGGTTGACATGATAGCAGTTTTCCAGCATTCCTGTATGTTTCAATTGTCATTCAAGTATCATTGATTTGACAAATGCAGATAGAATATGCCTTCCCTTTTGAAGTTAATGCCGGTTATATATTAATGGATCCATGCAACAACAGGCAGATTATGGCTATTATATGTCCACTTTGATCTCTAAATTTCCTTACTGCATTTTGTTCTAGTTGTAGAGTATTACAGAGAATGAAATTGTAAAAGCTTCTTAGATTCTTAACTCATTTATGTTGTTTTTATCCTGATATTGCCTTTTTCTGCTGTTGTAACACCATTACTGTTAATGACATATGGTAGTCTGATTGAACTTGGACTAATCCTGAGATTTAAATAAATGAGCCTCTGTTATCTCTAGTTTTCATATATGCCACATCAGAAATCTTGATAGAGTAATGTAACGTGGCTACATCTAATTGCTGACATAGAAGTATTTAGACTATTAAAGCAATGAGAAAAATGTGGAAAAGAATATATTTTCATAGCTTTCCAATGAAGTATGCTAATTTCAAAAGTAAAAAAAGTTTGCTGTGAACACTCACATGCAAGGGGGAAATCTTCATATGAAATATATTTAATTTTTTCACACTTTTAATTATTTATTTTAATAGTAGTAGTTTATGAAGAAACTACTGATGTATCAATTGGCAATTATATTCCAGGAACAGGACAACATCTTATTTTGAAATAGCTTTTATTAGTTTATAATATAGCCTACAAAGAAAATACAAACGTAAATAGTAGGAAAAACAGGAAAGAGAGAAGTGAGGGAAAGAAAAGGGGAAAAAGGAAAAAAAAAGGCTTTGACTTCTGACTCCCTTTGGTGCAGTAAGAAGGCATTAACATCAAATGTCAACCTTTTACTTTTACATAATTGTATTACCTAGCCATTTCTACAGCAACAAATCTATATAATTGGTAAAATCCAAAATCAAAGTTTCATTTTTTCCCCACCTCAAGCACAAAGTCCAAAAGCAGTTTCCAAATACAGGACAGCATCTTATTATGGATGAATATTACCAATTTTATTTTTAAATGCTGCCAGAAGATTTGAATAGACCAGTGGTTCCCAAACTTTTTCAGTCTACTGCCCCCTTTGTGCTACAAACTCATCCTCGGTGCCCCCCACCCAGGAGTGGGATTTAAATTTATGTGGGTGTGGCCTAATTTGAGGGTGTGGCTTGCTGGTCATGTGACTGGCTGGGCGTGGCTTGCTGGTCGTGACTGGCTGGCGTGGCTTGCTGGCTGGGCATGGCTTGTTGGTCACATGACCGGATAGGTGTGGTTTGGTGCTAATGTGACTGGGTGGGTGTGGCCAGGTGACTGGCAAACCAAATACAAGTGGTCCTCACTTAATGGCCAGTTGTTTAGCAAATGTTCTAATTTATGACTGGCCTCCCCAGAGCTACTTGACCTGTTTTTGGAGTTTTGACAGCTATGCACACAAATATACACACGCTCCATTCTAACCCTACTGGAACAGGTAATTGGACTAGAATCGGCAAAGCATCTCTGATTAGATTCTAGTAGTGAATAAAATCTAATCAGAGATGCTTTGCCGATTCTTGTTGGTTTGTTTTATTTTTATTTCTTCATTTTATGTTGCTGAATTGCATTGACATGTGTGTCCCTTCTTGTGCACAACCCAAAAGCTTTTGTGATTCTTTGCAGCAAAAATTACTGACCTCTGTGCCACCACTGCCGCATTTTAGGTGCCAGCCCCGCAGGTCCACCCCATTGAGCCTGCTACACCGGAAGGACCTGCCCAAGCAAGTCTGAGCCAAGCAGTGCACCAAGTCAATGGGGTGAGCCTGAGAGAGGGAAAGAGAGAGAGAGAAAAGAAAGAGAGAAAGAAAGAGAGAAGGAAGAAAAGAAAGAGAAAAGGGAAAGAAAGAAAAAGGGACAGATGAAGAAAAGGGGGGGATGGAAGGAAGGGACAGAAAGAAAAAGAAATAAGGAGGAAGGGAGGGAGGAGAAAGATGATGAGATATCTATGCTAGTCCAATCACCTGCTCCAGCAGGGTTAGAAGGGAGTGAGTGAGTGAGTGAGTGTGTGTGTGTGTGTGCGTGCTCGTAATTTACCAGTACATTTTTGTTTTGCCTTCTTCAGAATTGTCACTGTAATACATTGGGGAAAAGTAATATTTTAGGCTTTCTCTCTCCTCTCTCTCTCTTCTCTCTCTCTCTCTCTCTATGCCTCTCTTCTTCCCTCCTTCTTCCCCACTCCCCACCCCCCTTCCCAACTCCCACACCCAGGGAATAACTGTAAGGAAATTTGGCCACGTTCTTTCTGTCTCTGGAAAAATAAACCTTACATTCGAAAAGGAGTGACAGTCAGGCTGTTACCTCACAGTGTTATGAGGTTGCTGCCTTAGATAGCTGCTGAATCCTTACAAAACTGGGCAAAGACAGAGAGAGGGGAGCAGACAGAGCTGAATTGAGCCGAATCTCTCTCCCTCTCTCTCTGTGTATCTCTCTCTCTCTCTCTCTCTCTCTCTCTCACTCACTCCCTGTCTGTGTCTCTTCTCACTCTCTCTCAGAAAGTCCTGTGTACTTTACTTGGGGCTCTTCGCTGTCCCCTTTTCTTTCTTCCTTTTGGAAATCTGGGCTGGCTGAAGAATGAGAGGAGGAGGAGGGGGAGGAGGGAAGCCTCCACCACAGCTTCCGCTCATTCCTCAGCTAGCCCGTATTTCCAAAAAGAAGGAAGAAAAAAGGATAGTGAAGAGCCCCAAGTGGAGCACGCAGGACTTTCCGAAATTGTGAGAAGCTTCTTTTCTTTCTTCTTGGTGAGTTTTTGCAAATCCAGGTTGGCTGAGGAATGAACGCAAGCCGTGGCAGAGGCTTCCTCCCCTTCCCCCTCCTTCTCCTCTTGTGCGCACCCTCCAGGCCCCACCACAGCCGGCTCTATGGCTGTTCGCTACTCTTGCAGCACCTGTGCAGCACACTCAAATTTAGTGCACTTTACTCCATCCCCTCCTCCTCCTCCTGGAGCCCATTACAATGCGGAACATCGGCTCCAAGCCGTCTCGGCCAGTGTCTCAGGCTGGAGAAAAGTCACATATCTCTCCCAGCGGCCAAGGTGAATATAGCACTAACAAGGGCCGGAAGAAGAAGCAAGTAGAGGGGCACTTCGCTCCCATCCTAGAATACGGAATGAGATTCCATCTGCCGCCATTGCCCTTCTCTTCTCAGGGCAGGCAAAGAGTGAGGGGGAGGGGAGGGCCAGGTCCAGCCAGTGGTGGGATCATCTGACAGGGCGCCGCAGGAGAGGGTCCAAAGGGCCACATGCGGCTCAAGAGCCGCACATTGCCGACCCCCACCCTAGGTGATCCACGGAAGCCACTGGCTGTTGCATCCGAGCTGCTGCATTCAAGGCGCTGGTTCTGGAGCGGTGCAACAGTCAATGGGGTGACTCTGCAGGGCCAGCAACTCGAACGCCCCCCTGCCAGCCCCCTTGCCTCTTAGCATCCCCCCTAAGGCATCCCACCACGCCCCACCCACTCTGGGAACCACTGGATTAGACCAACAAAGGAAAGTAATAATAGTACAGTAATGATTTTTAAAGTGATAATAAAGGCGTAAGAAAAAATGGAAGGTGATACTATCTGATGAATAAAGGCTGCAATAACAAAAACAATAACTGGTTGGAGAATTGTTGATACTCCTGATGTAAAAGTATGCATGGCTTCATATTGGTCAGCAGTAGATGGGGAAGTGGATGGGGAATATGGAAAGCCAGTAATGCCGTCATCCACCATAATGATGTACTGGGTTTAGAACAGCCAGAATTCCCAAGTCATTACTACCGATCCAGTAGCCTGGCAGTCAGAAGACACCAAGCATCTTATGGCCTCAATTGGGTCATTTCTTTCTCTTGTTGTCAACAAGTTCATTGTCTCCATTTGTTCCAGGTCTTAAAAGTGTTCAGTGTCTACAGACACAATGTTTACTTACTATTCTATTCGAAATTATCAATGGACGGCCAATGAGATGAGGATAATCTATATCAATTATTTTGAAAAATAGAGGAAAAAATACATATTCTTGTATAGTATGCATATTAATTATGGCTGCATTTAGATTATCTAAAATAAATCTAACTTTAAGGTTAGATTAACTTCAGGTTTTTTTTTGTAAAATTGCTGACACAAAGAAATAAACACTCCTAATGTTCATTGTGTTCTATAAGCTGCTTTTTAAAAGTAGACCTAAAATCTAAAATACAAAATATTTGTATTGTGAACACACTTGATGATTTCTTGTGTTTTTAAATATCTTGCAATTTATAGAATTCTGGGTTATTGAACTTTAGGGAATAGAAGTCTTTCCTATAGAAATCCATAGTTGTTTTCCACAACTATGAAAGTACTTTCTACTTTTCAACAATATATAGTATATCACTTTAATTTAGAATCCAAATTATAGTTTTAAATTGTATGAGAAACTATTGCACATAGAATATGCTCCTGTAGTCTAAATTTCTTCTCCAATACACGGGTAGATATGATGGCAATATGATCATCAGGAATATTTGTTGTTCTTTCTTGAATTGTTGAAGTTTTGAATACTGTGTCGCTAATGAAAATAATAAACTGTTAAAAAAAGTATTTTTATGCCCAAAGATTTTTAGTCATTTTTTAAAGTTGTAATCATAAAACAGCAGGGATATAAATTGGGAAGGAAAAAAGTATAACAAAGAAACTTTATAGAATATCCAAAACCATACTTCTCTCTTTATTGTCTATATGTCTTCAACACATCTTTTGAAGCCCATATCATGTGATGGATTAGAGTGGAGTACTAATCCAATCATGACAGGAATTAGTCTACATATTACTAAGTAGTTTTATCTCTGGTGTACAGGTTTTCTAAGAAATAGGGGTTATATTACCTAGAATATTGTTCATGAAGAAAAGTGGCAGCCTTCCTGAATTTAGATAAAGAATCCCTTCTCTAACACCCCCCCCCCCCCAAATTTCACTTCAGCTGTAACCAACTCCTTGCTATTTAAAGCAGCTGGTCAGAGCTACTAATATAGTTTGCTTTATTAAACTGTATCTTGCATTGTATCTTCTGCAATGGTTCAGAAGTTTCCTGTCTGTTTGCAAATAACCTGTTAGTATCCATTCTCTGATACCTGCAATATATTTTATCTCAAACTGCAATACATTCTTGTGGCCAAGAATATATATTTGTTTTCATATAATAACATTGGTGAGAATACCATTAAGATGTCCAGTAAGCTCTGTCCCCATTAAACTTTTAATTGTCAAGATTAGATAATAGAATTTAGCAACTTGTGTATTGCGTTCATAGTGTACATAAGGAATTGTTTTAGGCACTAGTTGTGACTCAGTTTTAATTAATGTAATAGTACAGTGATCAGTTAATTGCTTTAAGGGGAATACAGCTATTTTCTGGTATCTGATTCTCAGAGTGAAGCTGATATAAAATCTAAATAAACAAACTAAATAAAAAGGCCTGCAAAACTAAATACTTATTTTTAGAAGTGATGAAATGAATGCAGAAACACAGTTCCATATGTTGTTTTTTTTCTGATATGCACAACTCTTTGTTGTCATACTTTTATCAGGAGCACCTATCCTAGGCGTACATCTTGTTTCTTTTTTCATATTCTGCATACTTTTTGTTTTGCAGCTTCCATCTGCTTTTTAAAAATCTCAGTCATCTTTAATTTTAAAGCATGGTGATCACAAGATTATCTGTAGATTAAAATAATAATTATGAAGCATTTGTTATTAAGAAAAATGGGAGTATCTCATGGGAGTTTCTCATTATGGAAAATATGTATGCTTTTTCACTACTGTGGATTTTTAAAAAAACCCTAAAAACCTATCAAATTAGAGCCTCTGTTTCATTATTCTATTCTGACTTAATATAATAAACATACTAATTTCTAGGTCCTGGATTTTAGAACGTGGAACATATTAAATAGATTTACTTGCATTTAGTAGAAACCCTACAAATACAACACTGTTTACAGATAATCCTTACAGCTAAATTATGTGATAAATAAATATGCTTGCTTCAGATTTATGGTACTTAGTCTTTTATTAGAAATGTTGTGAAATAATGTTTAAAGTGGTGGGGCAAATTAAATTGTAGTTAAAGAAATCCAATTCTGATTTATTGAGTTTAAAATAGGTATTTATCCAAAATATGACATAATTATATGCTGGATCTTAAGCAATCAAGTGCTATTGATTAAAGTATAGCAAGTCAGGAGCTTATGAAGAACTCTTTGTACCTCCAAGTAGACCTTTCAGATTGGGGCCAACAATGGAATTGAAGTCTCAGGTATTATCAACCCCCCTCCAACTGTAACAGTTAATGGCATAAGGGAGAAAGGGATGAAGAGGGTCCGACAGGTAGTTGTTCTCTGCTGCAGTAGAATTAATTAACTAGATGTTGTATATCGGGTGTCAAACTCAAGTCCCACCTGCTGGATCCAGTATGTGGGGTGCTTAGATCTGGCCCATGGGGCCGGTCTGGAAATAGTAAAGGACTACCCTGTGGTACCCCTGCTAGCAAAACTGGGGTGCAGGTCGGGTGCGTGCGCCCCCTGCAACCACTTTTGGCCTCCAGAGTCTTCCAGGAGGTCTTCCAGGCCCAAAATGGAGCCCCCTGAGTAATCCAGGAAGCCGTCCTTGACTCAGAAGGTTCTAAAAGATTCTAAAAATAAAAATAAAATATTTTGCCTTTCAGGCTTGTAGGATTCTGCTGCTGTAGCCTATGTCAACAATTTTGTAGTTCTAGTCTTCCTATGGAATCAGTTTCTTGATCTGGTCTCTCATAAGCTGATCAAGTAGTCAAGTAAGTATTAAAAAAACAAAATCACAGAAATGTACACCTCCCGATTTTTATAAGTTTATAAAACCATTTCTACGGAAGTAGGGTGTCGTGTCATGCCCACCACGGGCATGTCCACAATGGCAACACCTCCACCAGCCCTCCTAGGTCAAACCCAATTCTGATGTGGCCCTCAATGAAATTGAGTTTGACATTTCTGCTGTATATCATCCCTAGCTATCCTTATAAAAATACAATGTAATTGTAAATAAGCTGGGTTTCCACAGAGCCCATTTTGCACAAAGCAATTTGTATGAGGTTTTCCTATATTTTCATTCCAATGCAACTTGTTAATAATAAAGTTTATTATAAACCATACTTTGTTTTAATCAGGTTAAAGTAATTTGCTATAGCAAAATAACTTTATGCTATAATTTGGTAGGTGGTTCTGTTCATCAACATTAACTAAATACCAAGGTGCATTCATTCTATAGTTGCTCTAACTTCATTTATAGTAAACATAAGGATTATCCTACATTTCTTTTTTCTAGTGAGCCAAGTTCAGAACTTAGAACCACGGCTTATAACTGCGGTTGCAGCTGGTGAAATATGCTTATAAAACTATGCTAGACTGTTTGTATAATGTGTGAGTTAAAGATAATCAAGATCAAATTTTGCTTGGTGAATAGTATACCCCATTGCATATGTGCAACCTTTAAACATTTAGTCAGTTTCCTAAAATCAACAGCATACGGTTTTTTTAAAGAAATATCTTGATAATTTAAAAAAGTACACAAAAGACTGAACTCACAATCTTTAGCTTACAAAAATTGTTTTATGAGAAATATTCACCATCTGTTGTTGTTGGAACATTTCTATAACAAGTATCAAATTAAATTTTTTAATGAATGAGATAACCATAAGCAGTTATTTTAATAGAATTGTATTCCTGTTGATTTAGCTAATCTTACATTTAGAAGTTTTAAGAAAGAAATAAGGCATTTATCTGTTTCAAAAACATATTGACTTTAGTTGCAACACCTACTATTTAATGAGAGACTGAATGGTTTTCAGCCTCTAAACAATGCTTGATCTATTTTTCTGTTCATATAGAAATGGAGCAGGGACATTAATTATTCTGCTTTCTTTTGTTAACCTTATATCTGAATGATTATTTCATTTTGAAAACAGTTCATCTGGAGACAGTTAACCATTGAAGGTACAATAGAATATACTGCCTTTCTTCATTAGAATCTCAGTTTGCCATACAACTGCAAACTGGTACTGGCAGGGAGAAAACATATATAAATACAGAAAGCGATGAAGTTTTGGCAAGTGTGCAACTATGAAACTATGAAATAGCAAATATTTGAAATATTGAAATATTGATATAATTCTTATTGTAATAGCTAAATATACACATTTATTTTTTCTGGTTCAGAACATACTCAGTCATAATATTTTATATTTAGGTACTATATATGTTTTATTTAAATCTGTTAATCTTACCCATAATTAATAAAAAGCAGAGAGTACCAACAGCGTGACAGCACAGTTTTTGTGAAGCTTGGTATCCTGGTTTGGTCCATAACAGTATCGGAAATAAATAACATGGAAGTAATAACTGTAGAGCTGAACTATGATACGGTCACTTTAGCATATAACCACCACTAAGTGAGATCAAAGGTGACAAATTTAATATATTTAATAAGGATAAAATAAATTTTGTCATTGCCAACTTCAACAGTCACAGCAATATCTCGGAGTATCCTAATGACGATAAAAATGGGGAGGTGCAGTGGGCGGATTTGAATAACTTGACTCCTTTGCATGACGCGTGTGAGCGACCATATAATTCAGTAATGTGTCAAAGTTGTTTTCCTATCTATCCCAATTTCTCAGCACCTCCAATTATGTGTCAGTTATCGCTGTAGTTTGACCTCACAGTACCCCCTTTAGCTATACTGTAGGTATAACTAATAAATCCCATTTGCCTAAATTTCAGAGACTGTCGGATAGTGATGTTACTTAATACCTCAACGGGGTTGTTAATGGCAAATTTGCGGAGACTTGCTTATCAATCCCATAGGGATTGCGAAACCAGCTATATTCAAGGCCTTACAGTAGAAACAAAGGATGAATTGCAGAAGTATCTCGTTCTTTTTGAGGCTGATCTTGTGGCAGTAGTGAATGCAAAACAGCAGTTAATTACTTCTATAGCTGAAGTTAAGAGAGAAAGCTGGATTAAAACAATAGAGAAACTGGACATGAGCCCAAGTAGCCACAAAGTGTGGAGTTTGTTGAGTTGCCTGCGTGACACAACTTGCTCTAGAGAGTATGCTTTTAATTGTGATGCTTCTGACCCAAATAAATAAATAATACACATAATTTTTGGGGCATTTTTTAATAAAGAGTTCTTACAGTATATCATCAGTTTAACTTAAGATACTTAATATAAATTGATATAATTGCTAAGAATTAGACAAAGGTAGAACAAAACCTTTTTATAGTCGTAGTCAAATTAAATGTCAAAATATATGTGGGTGTTGTAGGAAATCCTGAATAGTTTAAGTGAAGGGTTCATTACTTTATCTCACCCCCAAAATTCTTCTCTGAAATTGCTATTTACATTTTAATAGGAGCTTCCAAGGATACCAATGGGGACTTTTTCTGAAATGCAACAAAACTGATATAATGAAATGATTATATTGGTACTGAGGCAGGGAAGTTAGTGTTGACCCTTTTATCTAATATCCTTTGTCACAAAGGCATTTTTGCTTTCTAATTTACTTCATATAATTAATCTTGCATTTAATTGGCCCTGGAAAAAAAGCAAGTATTCGCAGTAACAAAAGTTACTAGCTTCATATATCCTGCAAGTCATGTTTTATTAATAAGCTACAGTGGCTGCATTCCCACATAACATTATGCCATAAACAATGGCTTATAAGGCATGGTGTTTTTCACATCACACTTTTAAATGTGATTTATTCGGTTTTGTCTTAGTGTATATGTAACTGCAGCCTTTGTCATTTGTTAACCCTAGTTAATGGCAGGGCAATATGTGAACTGCAATTTATGGCAATTTGTGAACTTCAGTTTGAATTTTATTCCCAAACATCCCATTTTGCAGCCCTTCAGTGTTCCAAGTTTATTCCACTGAAATAAAATTTTGGTTAGCATTTTTTTCTGTTCCAGCCTCCTTACCCCCCAAAATAAAATAAAAGATGACAATGGGTTCATCTGGCACAGTTTTTCAGGATATGGGTAAGGTTAAGGGTGAAATTGGAGCATTGTAATTTCACCTTTAAAAAACATCAATCAAGAAAAACTACTTTGAAAAAAGTTCAGCCATATCTCTTCTGGTGGTATCACCATATTACTAGAAATCCTTGTGTAGCTTCCAGCTAGTCTGTGACAGCAAGTAGCAAACCACAGTGTTGTGAACCCCAAATTTTGGTTTACCTTAATGTTCAAACCCAGTGAATAATTTACAACATATTTTTCAGCAATACATTTTGCTGTTATGAGTAATACTGAATATCTGATATGAGCAAATGTAAAATGAAACAGGTTTCTGTTTCGCAAAATATTGAGGTGCTTGCCAAGAGAATATTAAAGTCAACCAGGCAAGAATTCCTCAAGGATTATGTTTGATTTGCATAATTAACCATCATTTTGTAAAATACTGTTATGCTACCAAATATGTGATGCAGGGAGTTTAACACAGAAACTTAATTCTGCTTTCACTAGGCATTAGGCAGTCCTTTCTTTTCAACTAGAGCGGTAATTTTCAAATGACAATTTGAGAATGTAAGGACCTCAACTCCCATAATTCCCCATTTGACTTCTGCTCTAACTAAACTGGGTCTTACAGTATTCAACAAAAACATTTTAGGTCTCCAAAGCTTCAGAAAAAAAAAGTATTATTTCTGGCTAGCATTTACAAAAGTATCTATCATTTCTGTGATGAAAGAATTTTGGGGATTTGAGAGGGAACTCCAATTGCAATTATAAAATATGTTAAATGGGCGCATGTTAAATGGACGTGGATGAGGAAGGAGCGGGACTCAGGACTGCGAGGAACTCTTTATTTACAACCGGAATCAAAAAGCAAACAAACGTGGCCAGCGCCGGCTTTTTATAGCTGGTGCTGTCCAACACTTCAGCCACTGATGGAGACCCAATCTTCCCGCCAGCGGCTGAACCAATAAGTGGAGTCTGATATCCTACTCCACTTTGAATATGATATGAACTCATGTAAATGTAGCGTCATGCATATTTAACAAAATACACTTTAATGGAGCATTTGAAAGGGACATGCTAGAAGCACCAGAAAACTCTTCCTTTCCCTCCCCCACTCTTAGCCATACATGTGTTTGGAGAGAGCAGAGGTTACTCTAAAATAAAAGTTTACTGGCTTGCCTGCTTCCATGTTTCCCCTGCACTTACCATTAACAAGGGCCTGAAGGCAAAGGAAGTGTAGGAACGTTTCTTTCCCTCACCATTTGCCTTCACTAGGGAAGGAAAGGCTAGCGTTAAGAGACAAAAGGAAAATGTGGAGATGGCTGCTTTTCTGCCACATGGCCCATCAATGGAGTGGCCCGCCCTCCTTTCCTACCTTGCATCCTGAGTTCTAGAGTTGTTCAAAAACTAATTGTGTATGCTGGGCGCTCTTAACAACTCACGTTCATTTAACAAATGCAATTGGGGAGAATCTGGACAGGGCCTTGTTCATTTAATGTGATTCACTAAATGTCTTTCTGACTGCACTGTTAATGAGCAGGCTCCACCCCCAACTTGCTAAAATAGCAAAAAATTTTTTACAAATGATCATTCTTTATATGGTGTAAACATCTGCTTATTAAAAACTTATTCAGAATTGATCCATTACTATTATTTATCTTTCCAATTGACTAACATGTTTGCAGAAAGCTAAAACAGTTTAATCTTTCTAGCAAGAGTTCTCAGATTGCTGCCATCAAATTTTTGTAGTGGTAATTTGACAAAATTAGACTGTGATGTGACTGTTGCACAAATGAATGGAAATAACTACCATCTGAGAGCAATCTTGTGTTAAAATATACCTATTCCAATGGATTTTGTGATGTTTAAATAAAATAAAGTGAAAGTCTAAAAATATTTCACTTATATAAACTACTAAAAACTTTCTTTTATATTTTAAAAGGGAAATTTTAGCCGTCTTGTCTGCTTTCTAAGTTTCTAAGTTAGTTTATGAACACCAAGATAAAACTTCCTGTTATTAAAAGAAGCATTGTGTGTGCTTCGAGTGTGTGAGAGAAAATCAAAATTATTTTTACATTTGTGAATGTACTTTTTTCCATTCGGTAATAATTCCTTTATCTGACAATTGTATGATGTGTGTCAGGAGAAATATTCTAGCTATAAAGCTATCATGCCACAAAATTATTTGTATCTCTGATAGATATTAAGTCAGTAATGTTTTCCATATATAAAGTGGCTGATAAAGAGTATCCATCTTAAAAGAGTAATTTTTGAATATTCCTCCTATAATAGGAAAATTGTGATATACCTCCATTGCTCAGCAGCCATCCTTATACATTTAATTTTAAATGATAGCAGCTGGAATTGGCAAAGAGTAAATGCAGTCAATAACAAACATATCTTTCACAATATTTTAGAATCTTAAAGGTCACTAATACTGTATTTTGAATATGATGTTTTCTCCTCCATGCTGCAGCGAAAGCCCAGGATGGGTAGACTCCTTCTTATGATGTCATTAAGCTGAGTCTGTACTTGTATATAAAAAGCCAGCCCCCAGGAGAATCCCCAGCTTTGACTCAGCTTCTTTAAGTCACAAGCTGTGTCTCTGAAAGCGTTAGCGTTTTATTCAGCGATTTTCTATAGAAGCTACCCTTGCTTCAATCAGCTCCCGGGGATCTGGGCAGGAGAGTGGGGCTCCATTTTCCTGCAACGTTGGGATAAACATTTTCCCAAGCGCTGCTAGGCAAGCAGGGAAGCGTCTGAGACCTTCCCCATAGCCGCAGTTTGTCTGATCATAAAACTGATCGGCAAACTGATAACAGCCAGCCAGCTGATCGCGTGGGAGGCGATTTCTTCCTTCTCTGGCTGATCTGATCGCTCGGGGCTTGCAATAGACTAAGGAGCGAAATTCACTTCTCGGAGCCATCAATGAGCAGCGACCATATTTGAGGGCAGTCTCTTCAGACACGAGGTGAGCGGCCATTTTAAGTGGCTCGGCGGCCATTTTCAGGGCTCCAAAGACCCAATTCCACCCTCTGCCATCCTTAAGCACTTTTGAGAGCCATTCTCTCAACGCTTGAGCCTTGCTTACTTTAAAATGGACCAGGACAGTGCTTATGCAGAGCTTTCCTCACCAGTGGAACAGGCCCTCCAACCCACTAAAAGGAAAAGATGCAGACAATGTACTGCTCAGAGGAAAGTGGCTGCAAAAATCAGACTAAGGCTCTATCCCCGAAGAAGACAACTCAGGCTGAGTTGAAGGCAGAGAAACGCAGACATGACTCAATGCAATCACATTTTGGCTATTTTACTTGGTAAAAATAAAATAAAAATCTAATTTAGTAGATGAATTTGTTACTTGTTACTTTCAGGTACCTGAAAGTAAAGTGATAATGAGATTGCTAAAAGCATTCCTTTATATTGCAAATTAATTTGTCAGCATCGCATAAAATTAATATGATTAAATTAATATATTAATACTGTACAAATAGGCACACAGAGATATTTTCATAACTTTATTTGAGTTCAGTTTCATAATGTTTCATGTCCAGATAAATGCAGATTAAAATTTTTCTCTTACAGAGTTACACACTTCATTGTGTTTCTCTCTACTCAACGTTTTTTTTAAAGTGTTTACTTACTTTGATTTGTATGATTTCCTTTTCACCAGAACAATTTTGGATGGCAAACAGAATTTAAGCTTAAGTAACTGAGTAACTGTAAAAATACATATAATGTATAATTCAAAGAAAAATAAATGGCAGCTAAGCCCTCAAAATAATGACAAATCATATCCAGTTTTCCTAATTTACTTCAGCAAATAGCCAGGCCTGAAAGCTTTCCAAAAGGCCAATAGGACTTGGACCAATCTTAGGGGATCAGCTATTCCAAAGCACAGATACTATAACCAACAAGAAATGCTTCTTGTGTCCTGCAGGATAGATGTGAAGCATATATGCTACTGCCACATCTACTAGGGTGAATAGAGACAACTTTTTAAATGTAGTTTATGAATGATAACAGTAAGCAGAAAATACTGTTAAAGTATGGGGCTAACTAGAATTTCAGATACAATTATTCAGAATTTGTTGGAATCAAGTCATTCAGATCACTCTAAGATCGGTTCTGGCCTTGAGTATGGTCTTGCTTGAGTTAGGAGTTAGATTCTATTGGATGTGAGAAGAAGGAAAAGTGGGTGGTTCGTCACTGAAGGCTTTCAAGAAGGGACTGGACAGTCATTTGTCAAATGGTGTGAGGTCTCCTGCTTGAGCAGTGGTTTGGACTAGATGACCTTTCAACTCTGTTATTCTGTATTCTGTGTCTTGGAACAGTAAATTCAGCCATCTGTGATGTCTCACCTGGCAAACAAGTCTGCTTAGGGGATGTTGTGTGACTGGACCCAGATGGTGATCAATTCTTCCTTTAGAAATGATTTTGTCAAACCCAAAGAACTAGGAACAACACATGGAGCTTCTTCTGAGTAGTTCTTTATTGTTGTTTGCCTACAAACAAAATCTTGCTAATGGAGTGTCTACATTGACTTTCCAGATTTCCCTGACTGGAAAGTCAATGAAACTGGGAACATGTCCTCTCTTCCAATTAGTGGGATGGGTAGAAAGTATCTAGAAATGGCAGGCAATGTATTTTGAATTGTGAGTTGACCAAAGTTGTTTGCTGACATGGGTGGTTATATTCTTGGTTTTAGGCTTAAGAACAGGCTTCAACTCAACTCAAGCAAAACAAACTGGCTTTGGGCTTTAAGGCTCCTGGATCTTGTAATATGTCATCTATCAGGATCTTACTGTGTTCCAATGTTTTCTTAAAATTTAATTATTCCTATGGGGATTTTTATGTTATGCTAATGTTTCTGGAAGCTTTGGTACTACTATTTTCCTTATTTTTCTGACATACCTACTGTATTTGTAACTCCTAGACTGACAGGGGTTTGGCTAAGCCTTTTCATTTGGACTTTCCCCTATTAATCTGAGGGATTGCTAAACTGTAATAATAATAATTTTTTAAAAAAACTGTGGACAAGCATGACAAACATCTGCTTGATATCTTTTGATTTTTCTGTTAATCACTGTCTTTCTGAATAATGTATAAATGTGCTTATTCCCTGTTTGTGAAGTTCACGTTGACAGGAGGCAGATTGCAGTGAAGACCATAAATAAACTGACAGTTTAGGACGAGCAGCCTTTTGGCCTCTGGCAATTGAGGAGGCATCCTGCTCCATTTTTGTGATTACGAATGTTTGTCCCTTTTGAGGACCCTTGTCCTTTCTGTTGATAAATTGAGAAAGACAGGCAGCACATGGGTAGGCAAACACCTCATCCAGGCGCTCTGTGCCATTTTACAGTTTCCTCTTGTTTTTGACATTTCCTTTTCTCTCTTTTCACCTCCCTCTTCGCAAACAGTTTCTATCTAACATTTGTGACAGAGAACTAATAGAAAATGACAAGCTTCATAAATGAGCTCTATTACTCATTTAAAATTATGTGCGGGGCTAGTTTAATTATACTGTGCCTATGAAAAAGCTATTTAAGCTTAATTATCAGCTCCCAGTAATCATCAATCAGGATAAGCAGATTTGGGTGGGAGGAAGAAAAAAGGGAGATAAGAAGAGCAAACAGATGTACAGGTATTTCACTTTCAGTCTGAGTAATTTTTTTTCCTGTTAGCCTCTATGATAGGTTTGTTTATCTGCTCACAGTAGAGGTGGTTAGGTTTCATCCCTTCATTTGTTATTTCTAATTATAGAATTTTTCACCAGTTCAAATTAGAAAATGGGACCTTATTAGCTAGTTAGACAACACTTTGTGGCCCAAGCAAGGATTGTAATTACTGCTGGTGTCCAGTGTTTTGTTACAAAATCCAAGTTGGATTTTGTTTGCCAACTGTGCATCAGTTGTGCTTTGCTTTTGGTCTGGATATATTTTTATTACATTCTGTGCGAATATATAATCATACAGATTTATTCAAATAGTATTATCTTTGCTTTTCAGCTGCCAGGTTGCTATTCAGGAAGTACAGCGGGCTTATTTAACCAGTAAAGATGGTAGAAAAAATTGACAGCTTGACATTATATTACCCTGGTCACTAATATCTAGTATTTGCTGCAGCAATGCATTACTTTTGAGCAGGATAGCCAGTTGCCCCCAAACTTGTGGGCTACCCCAGAATTCATCCAAGAAATGATGTCAAAATGGAATTTTAAATTACATATATAGAAAAAATTGTTTTTATTTAATCTATTGTATTTTAATTGTAAATTAAATTTAATGTTTACCTTAAGTGACACTTAAAGATGTGATATAGTGCTAGGTCTACTCAAAGATTGTTATGTCTCTAGGGTAGAAATAATATCAGCTTATAAAATAATGTACATCAGTGTTATATGTTAGAATGATGAATAGAAAAAAAAGTGTCAGAGGAAGCTAACATAGATGTCAGCCATGGCTTAAATAAAATAACATTTTTTTAGAAATGAAGCCTGGTTTATCTGTAGCTTCCCGGATGCCTTTCACATTTCTACAATTATGTGTTATCAAATGATAAAAAAAATGAAATTGTCAGAGTTGGAGTTTTTTTAGTTGCACATATGTATTCCATGATTTATTTGGGTTAACATAAAAAACTTTTTAAAATACATTTTTAAACATGCTCAAGACACCTCAGGTTCGTGTTTCTCTTTATATTCTAGCCATTGCTGAGAAATTATATATTGCATTTACCAGAATTCAACTTTAAAATACCTTAACATTTAATAACTGAAAAAAATCGATATGGGCTGTGCTTATCCAATAATTCCCAAAGCTTAAGAGGAAGTTTTGAAATATATTCTTCAATGAATTATTGAATACTAGGTTGGAAAAGGAAGACACTTAAATTTGCTAGGCTTTTCTTGTCTAACTTCTATTAATGGAATAAAACATTTGGAATAAAATTTGATAACGGCATTCACTAGTTAAAAGGAATGGCACTGGACTTGTAAAAATGGCCACTTGACTGCTTATCCTTCAGTAAGAGTACTTTAGGCCAGAAGCAAAAATGTATTTTGGGGTTTTGCAAAAAGTCAATAGTCAATTGTAACATGCTCTAAATGGCTTTCAATGAGAGTAATGCACACATAGTTTTTTCCAGGTTACATAAACTGTATGCCACTTACTAAAATATTCATATTAGCCCAAAGGTACAATTATCCAGTGAAGTGGGAACCTAAGAAATTAGTTCTTATTAATGCTTATATGGGCAGTTCATTTTATTTATCTCAAAACTAACTTTTTAATATTAAAATTCCTAGGGTATCTCGTATGCAATAGACTCCTGTTTTACTGTTAAAATAAATTCTTTAAATTTAAAACCAGCATCTTTAAACTGTCTTTATATATAATTATATTCATATATATCAATGTTTTTTAAAAAATAAATACATATACAATGTACTGGACTTTAAAAAATGAAATAAAAAATAACAATTTTATTCCTGTAACAAGCTTAAAATATTTTACATAAATGCAAGATGTTAACCAGCCACGTCATTGAATATATTGTACATGTGTATAATCAGAAAAGAAATAAAAATTATAAATGAAAAACACAAAAGTGTGATTATTAAAGTATGGAATTGATAATAATTATATATTTCTTAGATGGTCAAGATGTGGAAGAATAAATTATAAACCAAAACAAGAAAAAAAGTTTAAAAATGCATCCAGCTTGGCCACTTAGTAAAGATGAATATGTTTTTTTTTATACTCAAGATATTCTGTAACTATTTTTATATTATCCTGTTATCAAGGGCAGAGCTGGGTCTTTCTAGCATGCAGCTAATTCTATAAAGTGTTGTATAGAATTATTATTTTTTTATGTAAAACATCTGTCTCAAAGTCTGTAAAAATACTCCATAGACCTATTCCAGGATCTCTTGTAAAATGATGTCTAGTAATAGTATTTATATGGAAACATGCTTAATGTTATGCTTGCAATACACATTTAAGTGCATCTGAACCTTAGCTTTCTATGTCCAGGCAATACATTCCTATGGCACATGAATGATTATAGGATACTATTGTAGTACTTAAGGAAACTTCTTCCCTCTATGACCCTGACTTTGTTCTTCTGGAGGACAGGGTTTTAATTAATGCAGAAAAATAGAAGATAAATGGTAAGTTCAATTAATGAAGGCTCTTGCCAGAAGAAAAGGGAGATATTGTAAAGATGGAGAAAGTATGATGCGACAACAAAAGCACAAATACTATAATTCTTCAGCATTCAGCATTCTACGTAGTGTTATGTTTTAATAGTAGAAATCTACAGAGATATAAAAAAGAAAGAATGTAAGCTGAATTAAGTTTCTGAAATTGTATATCAGTGTTTCCTTATAATCTGTCCAAAAAATATTGAAGAATAAAAAGGGCATGAAGGCTTCCACATCAGGATGGGAATAAATAGCAGGAAGAACAAATATGAAAACTTTACTAGCTGAAGACTCTGGAATGTTGAGACCTATAGAGATAAGTGACAATAATTGAAATTTGCAAAACTGAAGAGTTTGTGTCTCTTTACAACACAATCTGCTGTATTAATGGTGTGTGAAGTTATTTAACACTAGCTAAGTGTCAGAACACAATTGAATCTAGATGGCAAATTTATTCTGAAAGAATAAAGCTTTTTCTCTGGTAATATAACACTAATAACTGGAGCATACAAAACATTTGCTAGATCAATACTTGAATACAGCTCATCAGTCTGGAACCCACATTACGTATCTGATATTAACACAGTTGAGAAAGTCCAGAAATATTTCACAAGAAGAGTTCTCCACTCCTCTACTCGTTGCAGAATACCTTATGTCACCAGACTTGAAATGCTAGACCTAGAAAACCTAGAACTTCGCCGCCTTCGGTCCGATCTAAGTATAGTATATAAAATCATACATTACAATGTCCTACCTGTCAATGAATACTTCAGCTTCAACCATAATAACACAAGAGCAAACAATAGACACAAACTCAAGGTTAATTTCACCAAACTTGATTGCAGGAAATACGACTTCAGCAACAGAGTGGTCAATGTCTGTAATATTCTATATGACTCTCTGGTTTCTTCCCCAAACCCCAAAAACTTTAACCTTAGACTGTTGATCTCACCCCTTTCCTAAGAGGTCTGTAGGGGGCATGCATAAGCACACCAACGTGCCTACCGTCCCTGTCCTGTTGTTTCTTTTATTTTCTTTTATTTTTCTTATATGTATCCATGTATTCATAACTATGTTTTTACTTATACCTATTATCTTGTAAGCAATTGAAAAAATAAATAAATAAAATAAACATTTCCATATGAAGCAAAAAAGGCAGTCAGTAATCTGTATTGGGACTTTGACACCTTCTGTCACAATGGTGACATGAACTGCAGAGAAGAGGAATTCAAATATGATTCTTTGCATATAGATCATTGGTGTGAGCAAGGATTTTTTCCCCCCTTCCTCCGGTGCTTCCGGGGGGGGGGGGGGTTGGGGGGGGGGGGGGGGGGGGGGGGGGCGGGGCCCGCCGGGGGGGGGGGGGGGGGGGGGGGGGGGGGGGGGGGGGGGGGGGGCCCGGACCCTTTTGGGGGGCCCCCTTGTTTGGGGGGCGGGGGGGGGGGGGGGGCCGGGGGGGGGGGGGGGGGGGGGGGGGGGGGGGGGGGGGGGGGAGGGGGGTGGAGTTGGGGGGGGGGGGGGGAAAAAAGATGAGAATTTTATAACAAGTGTTCAGTACATGTCTGCAGGCTTGGATATGTGAACTTGTGAAGTGGTTCTGTTATTACTAACATCCTTGCATCAGTTATTTTCTTGTTTAGTTATTTAGGTTTTAAAGGGTTTTTTTAAATAATTATTATATAACGGTAATGATAAATTAATATTTATTGTTTTATTGGATTGTTGTATGCTGCTTATAGTCACTTGCTGAGTGATAGGTAGCCATATAAATTTTATTAATTAAAATAAAATTACCCTATAACCTTAAGGATCATATCATCATTTATAGCATACACTCAACCCTCTATTTTGTAATTTCTTTGGCATATTGGAGCTTTATCGGATTCCCTTCGTATTTTATTTCTTCTTGAAAAAACTACATGCGTAAGTGTGTTTGTGTGTGAGAAATGGCTCCATCAGAATGTAAAAGCTTTATATAATGAAGACCTGTCTTTGCCCCCACATCCCACTATAGCCTTGATTGCTTAAATATATTAAAAAAAAACCCTTCATTTTCAAACAGTGAGAGATTGGAATATTAGCTGAAAATTAAACTAATCTAGTTCACAACTTCTTTCCTGTAGGGATAGTAGTTTTTGTCTTTGGATTTCTAATAAAGTAAAATTAATTGTCAAGAAAAGACTGTTTAAATGCAGTATGGTTTTATAAACTACTGCCATTTCTAAATCGAATGTAGCATGCTACCACTAGTGGTGTTAAGGAGAAAGCTGTGCTCACTTTTCCTAGTTATTTTAATCTACTACATCATACTTTCAATAGGTATCTTGATTATCACTTGCATATCCTGAAGTAGTCAAATATTATATTGTATTATACATGTGGAAATATTCTTGGTCTATTGGTTTGAACTACATGGTGCTGTATTGAATGACTAATTCTGGACAAAAGCTAATTTGTTTTCTTTTTCTTGGTTAATTTGTTTTAAATTCTAGGTAAAGTTATTGATGGAAATTTAATTTCAGTCTGACAAAATAATTAAGTCAATAATTAATTAATCATATTTGATGTTTTAGCATAACCTGCAATCTATGTACTACTAAAGTTCCCATATCTGTTTATTTTGTTACCTTCAGTTGTGCAAAATGATGCATCATAAAACAGCGGTTATAGAATCAAATGGATCAGTTTACAAAATGCATCCAAAATCCAGGACTCATGACCTCTAGAGCGGTTGAAATTTGGCAAAGTTCAGGCGCATTCCAATGCTGCCATGCCTTCTGATTACACTTCTCTTAAGACTGTAAGTTGCATGGCACACGGGAAGATGGAAGGGACATATCCCCATTCTTTTTTGCATCTTCCTATGTCCCTGGAACCCAATTCACTGATAGTAAAGCCCATGGGTGAGTGGCCATTGGCTGCTTTGGAATTGAGGCTGAAATTTGAAGTCTCTGAATGGCGGTGTCTGATTAGGGAAGACTGAGGGAGAAACTAGAATGTCCACTGGCAAAGTAGGGTTGACTGGACAGGAGGGGCTAGTGGTTTAACAGGTGAAGCTTTTTCCTTCCTGGAGGGAAGGGGCTCCTGAGGATATGTTGGAATGAGGAGCAGAGGTGCAGTTTTTCTGGTTTCCTCTCCCCACAGCAAACTTCTGTTGGTTAGCCAAGGAGAAGGAGGAGGAGGTGGTGACAGCTTCATTGGGGTTCTCCTGAAGGTTGTTGAGGAAATGGTGCTAGACTATATTATAAGTGGAAAGAAGAATGACCCAATGGTTTTCTAGTAATATATTAAAACTGGAAATACACCCCTACTGCAAATAACATGAATCATATTTCAGTGCTTTTCCATGAAGAATGGAGATTCTGATCTTCTTGGTTGCTAATTGGTAGAAGGCAGTTCATAAGACATTACACTACCCGACAGTTTTAGAAACTTTAAATGAATTGATGCATGCTTATGTTTATAACGATTCCTATGTAGGATACCACATAGTTTTCACAACTGAGCTAAAAACAACAGTCCTCAACTTACAACAGTTTGTTTAGTAACCATTCGAAGTTAACAAAATAAAAGTTAACTTAAAGTTAAAAAAGTAACTTATGACTGTTTTTCCACTTACAACCATTGCAGCATCTCTGATCACATGATCAAAATTTGGATGCTTGGCAACTGACTCATATTTATGAGGTTACAGTGTCCCAGGGTCACATGATCCCCTTTGGTTATCTTCTGACAAACAGAGTCAATGAGGAAGCCAGATTCACTTATCAACTGCAGTGATTTACTTAACTGTGGCAAGAAAAGTTGCAAATGGGACTGAACCCATTTAACAACTGTCTCACTTAGCAACATAAATCTTGGATTCAATTGTGGTTGTAAGTCAAGGACTTACCTGCTCAATAACAGAGACTAAGGCTTAAATTTCAGATTCACTGGTATCCTCAGGCTCCAAACTTTCAATTATTTTTGTTACTGGATTACATGGTGGGTCACTTTTCAAATGAACATAGGTGACAACTCCCTTTAAGAATCCTGGGAGTCCTTTTAAGAAACCAGTTTTATGTAACAATAAAACTGTTTCACCACCCTTGCAGTGTGCACCTAATTTATTTTTCCTTCTGTTGCTGTCTGGTGAATAGTATGGTGGTTTGACATTGAAATGAGACACAGGGAACTGTCTCTGAGAAAAATGCCAACCCTGAGAGAACTCAGGTAGCAGTATTTATTGAGAAAAAACACAAGCAAAATATACAGTATGCATATTCAGAAAACAATGACCTCAACAGGAGATTACTTCACCAGCATGAGAACACACAATCTTGGAAAGTCCCAGATGTTACCTTGCTAGGATGAGATCATACAGCCACGGAAAGTCTCATGGGAAAGTTTGGAAAGTCCCATGAGAAAGCACAACTGTGTACCTTGTACCTTGAACTTTCACCCATTTTCCTATTCCTTCTAAACTGGCAGAATCAAAACAGAATGAGGCACTCTGAGCAAAGATACTCCTACCCCCACCAAGAATGCCCACATCTCCTAGACTTACTGCTAGTTATACAAAGGCCTTACAGAAAATGATAAAATGATCAATAGGTTATATTACCACATTCCCTCCTTTTTTATTTATTCAAAGATAGGGGGTGTTTTAGTGGCATAGTACACAGTTCCCTCATGACCTGATCCCACACGCCGGAAGACTGAGGTACACATTTGTAATAGATTAGGAATACATTGAATAAAACAACATAATAAGATACATATAGCAATAATAATAACAACCCTTGCAATAAGGAGCGAAACCATGATCCATCAGGAAGCCAGGACCACAGACTGTCCCAGAATGATGCATTAAACCCATCGGCTCCAGATTGATGCTGAGCAATACGATCTTCCATGTCCTGAACAGTTTTTGTAATGTTTGGCTCATAATTATGTATAAAAACACAACAATGTGAATGAATTAAAGCACAAACTCCTCCTTGAGCAGCTAACATAATATCTAAAGCATATCGATTTTGCAAAGTAACTGTACGAATTTCAGACATTTCTACATTAATCATCTTAATATTCTTTATAGTATCATTAAACATAGCAACAGTAAAATTATTTAAAATATGAATATCCCTATAGTTCATAGCAATTCCCAAAGGCGGGATAAGACCTCGAGAAATTTGTGTCCATAGATTACCTCCCATGGTTAGGATCTGGAATTGCTCTGTTGTAGCACAAGACAACTGTTTTCTCCAGGTTGCATTCTTTATTAAATCTTTTTCCTCAAAAGGCACTCCATGCAATGTTAGTCCTTCTCCCACTCTCCCAGGAAGGTGCATACACAACCAACAATTGGTGATGTTCAAGTTTTTGGCAGTTGTGCGCAAATCTTTAATGTAATTATTATCGGTCCACAAATCATCGCCCAAATCTCCGGCACGCTGAACATGCTGTCGCTGCTCTCTCCGCACCCGAGCAGCCCAGGACAGATTAGGCAGAATCAACAGGATCAGGAACTACAGATGCGCCATCCTGCTCCTCCGAAACTTCCTTCACAGGTGCCTGCGAATGATCAGGCCGAACGCACCGACCAGGAACCCAACGAATTTGACCAAGATGTTCAACTGCTGCATAACCACGTCCCCACGTTATCAGCTCAGCAGGAACCCATGCCGGATCCGGAAGGAACCGCACCAACACCCGAGGTCTTACCGCATCTGTAGAAGGAGAAGAAAAATGCCTGCTGGCGCGCCGCAGGGGGTTACCAGACAAATTTAAAAAATTTAAAGTATACAAAGCTAGATTTAATTGATCTTGAATCGCCGGAAGCCCCAGGAGCTTCCCTCCTTTTTTATTTAATTTAGTCAACATGGTCTTGAGCGTGGAATTATGACGTTCTACAATAGCCTGCCCAGTAGAATTGTATGGAATCCCAAATTTATGTTCCACAGACCATTGTTTGCAAAACTGATCAAAACCGGTGCTCCGATAAGCCGCACCATTATCAGTTTTAAAGTTTTAGGTGTTCCAGCAACTGAAAAAGTCTTAATGCAATGATTGATGACATGTTTAACCATCTCACCTCTTTGAGGGGTAGCCATTAAAAATCCTGAGTAAGTATCCACAGTCACATGTATATATTTCCAGGGCGCAAATGGCGGATATTGAGTAACATCCATTTGCCAAATCATTGAAGGTTTCAACCCTCTGGGGTTAACTCCCATAGGGATATTCGTGCCCTGCTTTGAACAAGTTGGACATTGTTGAATTATGGCAGCAGCTTCTGCAGTAGTAAGTTTAAATTGCTGTGCCAATGCTTTAGCGTTTTGATGAAAATAACTATGACTATCCCATGGCTGGACAGTGAGGACTGAAGTTACAGCACTGTCAGCTTTGGCATTACCTTGTGATAAAATTCCAGGCAAATTACTATGACTACGAATGTGAGCAACAAAACACACATTCACACGCTGCTCCAAACATCCTTGTAACAACAAAAGCAATCTTAAAATATCAGGTGATATTCCAGGAGACAAATAAGAACCTGCTACAAAGGGTAACAAATTATACACATACAATGAATCCACTATTAAATTAAAATCCTGATTGTGAAAATTTTGAAAAGCCAAAACTACAGCAGCAAGTTCTGCCTGCTGGGCAGACTTCTGCTCTGAAGTCACTTTTGTATGCCAAATTCCAGATTTATCTTTCCAAACACAAGCACCAAAAACTTTCCCTCCATCAGTAAAAACTGTAGGAGCATCTGATATGCCCAATGGTATCCTTTCTTACATTTTGGGCACACTGATTTAGGACGAACACCCTGTCCCATTGATCTCTTATTCTGCTGACTTTGACCTCCTCCAGGAGCCCGACATTGCGCTTTAAAATGTCCAGGCTTCCCACAATTGAAACAATTCCCCTTTGAGCATGTCCTGTTTGTAAAGCCAGAGCTAAAGTTTCCATGTTAAAAGACTGACTCCCAACCTTCCTACATGCATTAATCAAATCTGCGATTTCTCTCTCTCCACTTGCTACCAGTGGATTTAAAATCTTTTTGCAATCTGTGTTAGCTTGTTCTACTGCTAACTTAAAAAGCAACTCTTTCTGGGCAATTGATTATCAATTTGTCTTTCAATAGCCAATTTCAATCTGCTAATGAAATTTTCATAGGGTTCATTGTTCCCTTGTTTGATGTTAGTAAAGGTCTTCTCACCACCTTCGCCATCAGGGAGAGACCCTATGGCTTGAAAAATTATTTGTGGGAGAAGAATGAACCCTTCCTCAGGCATACCATCTCTCTGTTGTTCCACTGTTGTAAAATTACCAGCTCCGTAAAGCTGATCTGGGGTAACATTTGCTGTTCCCCTCTGGACTGCCAGCTGTCTCCATTTCTGATCTAACACCAAATATTGAGCTGGAGTTAAAATCATATTCAACAGAGCTTTCCAGTCAGCCGGAATCATTTTACTTCCATAACCAACTGCTTCTAACAATGCCTGAGTATATGGCGTTCTAACACCATATTCTTTTGCTGCTTGCTTAACTTCCTCAAAATTCTGAGCTGTAAAGGCTTCCACTCCCGCTGTGGATTTAATGCAGCATCCATGACAATTTCCACTGGATTAAGTTGAACCTCTACTCCAAACTCCACCAAATCATCTCCTGATAGTTCCCCTCTATTCTTTGCTTCTTGAATAGCTGCAGTAACTGCATCCACCTGAACCCTTAAAGGTAAACTCTTATCCTCTGACAAAGTATTGCTAGCGCCGGACAGTCCCCCAGATTTATCTGGAGGTGCCGTCGGCGGCAACAAACGTACCGCATGGTAAAGCGGCAAACCTTCTTCGGGGGTGATAGGAGCGGTTGTTCATAAGTAGCTAATGCATCCATAATCACTCTCCAGGTTAACAAAATTGAAGAAGGGCACGAGGTTCCTCGTGCAAAAATTTCCCTATCTTTTTCCAGGACTCTACTTTAATACTACCTCCCTCCGGATATGACTTAATATTTTTCCAAACATACTGTAGTAAGTCCTCAATTTCTTTCTTTCCTACAGCACAACCCCTACTGCCAATTCCAAACCCAAAACTATTCCCAATGATCCCTCTCAATTCCCTGATGTGCTCTTTCTGAGCCTTCGAGAGATCTCCCCCATACTCACGAAAGAATCTATCTTCGTCCAGCGAAGAAGATGAGGGCCCAGTCGACGTCCGCGACGATGAGTATAGGATGCGGGAAACGTATAGCCTTCCAAGCTATCACGCCGGGTCACCATTTATGGTGGTTTGACATTGAAATGAGACACAGGGAACTGTCTCTGAGAAAAATGCCAACCCTGAGAGAACTCAGGTAGCAGTATTTATTGAGAAAAAACACAAGCAAAATATACAGTATGCATATTCAGAAAACAATGACCTCAACAGGAGATTACAGCATGAGAACACACAATCTTGGAACACACAATCTTGGAAAGTCCCAGATGTTACCTTGCTAGGATGAGATCATACAGCCACGGAAAGTCTCATGGGAAAGTTTGGAAAGTCCCATGAGAAAGCACAACTGTGTACCTTGTACCTTGAACTTTCACCCATTTTCCTATTCCTTCTAAACTGGCAGAATCAAAACAGAATGAGGCACTCTGAGCAAAGATACTCCTACCCCCACCAAGAATGCCCACATCTCCTAGACTTACTGCTAGTTATACAAAGGCCTTACAGAAAATGATAAAATGATCAATAGGTTATATTACCACAAATAGGTTTTTGCTTTTGTAAAATTGTGCACTGTTTGATCCTAGGTCAAGTGACCTCAGCATATCTTCACTGCTATACAAGGCAGAAATACAGATGTTAGTTGGCAGAAGTGGAAATTGGGGAGGCAGAGGCACAATGTGTGCATGCACATTGTAGAGTCATGCACGTGGAAATGCCCTGAAAAGAGAATGCAATTATATGGCTCCTCTAATTAAACAGTGTAGCATAATTGATTGTTATAGTGAAGCCATTCCTCAGACTTGCACATAACAGCAAATTTATTCATTCAAAAGTTCAGTAGGAGAGAGGAGCACTTAAACCTTAACCAATTCAACAATTCATCCATGAAATTGTAAAGGAGGCTGCATTGGTATCCATCAACTTAAACTAAACTAAAACTATTCAATGGGTTGGAAACTTGAAATTAGAAAAGCTGAAAAGATGCATATGTGTACTTTTTCTGTACTCTTGGGGCTATTCAATTATACTGTAAATTACTATTTCAGATTACTAAAGAACATTTGTAATTCCCTAATGTACAATTAACTGTCCCTATTGATACTGGCCTTGCAGAAGTTAGTGATAATTCACAAAGGATTCTCAGGAAAACTATGTGTACAATATTGTGATTGATGAATATCATTTTTCACTAATCAGCTGATCAAGACAGCTTAAACTTAAGACTTACTTAAGACTTTAAAAAGGTATAGTCAATGTAACCTCAAAGTCCTGCTCTATATTAAGAAAAACAAGAAAAACATCCTACAGACTTTGAAGAAAATTATCACCATAATAAATTCTTTATTTTAAATTTGGATAATTTGGTATATAGATTTAGAAAGAATGTCACTTTTCTTGCTTTGTAAACTGAAAACCATAATTATTTAAATATATGGTAAGAAAGATAATTGTCACTGTCTCTTTTTTTCACTTTTTCATTTATATAAGAGCCTGTTCAGGGAAAAAAACCTAATCAGCTAGGACAGGGGTCCCCAACCACGGTCCGCATGGACCGGTACCGTCCGCGGAACGAGTCCTACCGGGCCGCTGGTTGCTGGGTGCCGCCATCTTTTTTGATGAAAAAGTGCTTCCGGTGAGCTTTTCCGGGTAGAAAGCTCACCGGAAGCACTTTTCATCAAAAAGATGGCGGCGCATAGCGGTGAGCTTTTCCAGGTAGAAAGCCATTTCTACCCGGAAAAGCTCACCGAAGCGCGCCGCCATCGTTTTGATGAAAAAGTGCTTCCGTGAGGTCACCGAAAGCACTTTTCATCAAAAGATGGCGGCGCCCAGCTGATGCCGGCACCGGGTCGCGGCGCCCAGCTGATGCCGGTACCGGGCCGCGGCATAAAAAAGGTTGGGGATCACTGAGCTAGGAAATTATCAATATATCTAAATGGTTGATTTCAAAAGAAGCAATAAAGCATTTAAAGTAGCTAATATTCAGTGTTGATTTGTATTTAAAACCCCATGTGATTTTAGCATCACAAACGTCATACCTGTTTTAAAACCCAGCACTCAAGTTTATAACGAAGTTATTTGTATAGTTCTAAGAAGATTACACTCACATAAAATGAAAGGATTATTGTTTATCTCTTATTTTGTCTTTGATGTGATAATTAAACTACCTAAATAATCCAGTAATAATGATTAAAGTATTAGAATTTTTCCATAGTTTGTTTTCTGATTCTGGAAGTAATGGATAAGAACCTTCAAAATTGGATATAATTATCATAAACTAGAATACAATTGATAGCATTATTTTCTCCAGGAGGGCATGAGCTATCCAGAGTAGTTCTTACGCTATTAATATTCTTTGCTTAATATGGATATTGAATGCAACAGTGATGACCAAGTCTTACTATTGGGTCTGGGTTATACAGTTCCGAATACACAAGAGTCTGAATATGCTTTTTATAGTCATGTTTAGGAAAGCTTATGTTTAAAATCATTTCTCCAAACAAAAGCCTGGAAAAATCAAATGAATATACAATATGGATAATATATATTGGCAGACCTGATGGCTGATTTGTTTTCATTTTAACTTACATATCTATTTTCTTAATGTTTTGTATGATGCAAACATTTCTCTGAATAAAATGGTTTCATGTTGATATTGTTACATTGCAATAAATTCATGTTTATATGGTATTTGCACTTCTACAAAGGTCTGCTTTTGTTTACAGAAATGGATAATCCGGTAAATTTCCAATGAAGGTATTATTCTTACGGTAATGAAACTATCCAAAACTGTTCTTATTCCTGACTTAACTGGTTTACTTTATGTCAAGTATATAAAAATATCATGAACTTTTCCATCTGTTAAGTGGAGAACAGAGAAATAAAATATAAATGCATATTAAAAGTAATTAACACACACCTGTCTATAATTACAATTAGTCTCTGCAGGATTTACATTTCATAACTGGATTGAGATATGTGTTAGCAAAGTTTTACAAACAAGAATGCTTATAGACAAACAATATTAGAGAACTGGGCTGAAAATAACAGAATTGTAACTGAATAAACAAAAAAGGGCAGAGCTTTTAACACATTATAGAATGCATCAATAGAATTATAGTTATATGTTCTATTCAAATCCAACCAATAGCTGACTAGAAATGATTTGGATAAATAAAGAATTGGAACATGATTAAAAATATAGACATATTGGTCAATACCTTCGCAGATCACAATCCCCTACAACTAATTTGGAAAGGTTATAATAGAAAAAATAGAAGATGGAGATCAGATATACAGATTCTAAAAGAATATATACAACTTATTAAAAAAAGAAATGGAACTTTTCCTTAAACAAAACAACAATGAAGAAATGATGCCACAAAATTTATGGGACACCGCAAAGCCTACATAAGAAGAGTAACAATTGCCTATATAGCCAGACGAAGCAAAGAAAAAAGGGAAAAAAAACGAATTGGAAGAAGAATTAAAAAGAATAGAAAAAGCCCTATAGGAAAACCCACAAAATGATAAAAATAAAAAGGAAAGAGATTTGATTAAACATAAATTTACTAAATCAGGAAGACTATGAAAAAAAATGAAATCAATTAGGCAGAATTTTTTTTGAACAAGCAAACAATCCAGGAAGATGGCTGGCCTACAAATTAAGGAAGGAAAGGGAAAATAAATTAATACAAATATTACAAGATAATAAGGGGAATCCTCAAAACCAAATTTGTGGGGGGAAGGATTATACAAAACTACTATGAAAAACTATATAATAAGAATAAAATAGAAGGGGGAAAGATAGAACAGTATCTAAAAGAGAAAAACTTACCACCAATCTCGGAAGAGAGTAGAGAAATTACCAGATAGAAATGAAGAGAGCCGTTGATAAACAGAAAAACAATAAGAAACCAGGACCAGATGGGATTCCAGGGGATTTTTATAAGATTATGTATGAAGCTATGGAACCGATGATGCTAGAGATATATAATGAAGCATTATTTGAAGCTAAATTACCCAAATCATGGGCAGAATCGTATATAACTTTGGTACCAAAAGAAGATACTGACCATTCCCAAATTCAAAATTATAGGCCAATCTCCTTGCTAGATGCCGATTATAAAATACCAATGACAATCATGGCAGAAAGAATGAAAATAATTCTGAATGGACTAATACATGTGGATCAAAACGGTTTCCTCCATAAAAGACAAATTAGAAATAACATTAAGATGGTAATGGATATACTGGAATATTATGAAGCGCATCCAGAGAAATCAGCAATGCTGGATGCGCAGAAAGCCTTTGATAATTTAAATTGGGAATGTTTTTTACAGCAAATAATAGAGATGAAATTTGGACCAAAATTCAAAAAGATGGCGGAAATCTATTCCAGCCAGAAAGCAAGCGTAATAATTAATGGTGATTTTACCAAAAGACTCAATATAGTGAAAGGAGTGAGACAGGGATGTCCAATGTCACCTCTGATTTTTATTCTAGCAATAGAAATCTTGTCAATACAAACTAGGAAGAATAAGGAAATTATAGGAACTAAAATAAAGAAGGAAGAATACAAAGTACAAGCATTTGCGGACAATATGGTATTCTTCAAAGAAAACCCAATTGAGAGCGGGAAAATTTTATTAAAAGAAATAGAAGAATTTGGCAAGGTAGCAGGACTCAAGATTAAAAAAATAAAACCAAAATGTTAGTTAAAAATTTAACTGACTACCAAAAGAGGGAATTAGAAAAGGAAATAAAACTGCAAATTACTAATAAGATTAAATATTTAGGTATTTGGCTGACATCAAGATGCTTGTCATTAAAAGAGGATAATTATGACAAATTAATGAGTCAAACAAAAAAAGATTTAGAAATATGGAGTAAATTACAATTATTCTTAGGAAAGATTGCAGCAATAAAAATAAACCTATTACCAAGGTGGTTATATTTTTTTCAGATGGTCTCTATAAAATTAAATAATACTGTGGACATAATATATTTAGATTTCAGCAAGGCATTTGACAAAGTAGACCACAACCTACTTCTTAGTAAGCTAGAAAAAAGTGGAATAGATAGCACCACCACTAGATGGACTTGCAACTGGCTGACAAACCGTACTCAACGAGTACTCCTTAATGGGTCTAAGTCTACATGGAAAGAAGTAAGAAGTGGGGTGCCACAAGGTTCTGTCTTAGGCCCAGTACTCTTCAATATCTTCATTAACAGCTTAGATGAGGAATAGAAGAGGAACATATCAAATTTGCAGATGATACTAAGCTGGCAGGAATAGCTAACACCCAAGAAGATAGGCTCAAGATCCAGATGGATCTTGACAGACTAGAACACTGGTCCATATCTAACAAAATAAAATTCAATGTGGAGAAAAGTAAAGTTCTACAGTTAGGTAAGAAAAACCAAAAGTACACATATAGACTGGGTGAAATCAGGCTCAATAGCAGTAGAGAAAGGGATTTTGGAGATCCATGTGAGAGGGATCTTGGAGTCTTAGTGGACAACCAGCTAAATATGAGCCAGCAGTGTGCAGCAGCTGCCAAAAAAACTAATGCAATCCTAAATTGCATTAACGGGGATACAATCGAGATCAAGTGAGGTACTAATACCACTCTATAAAGCCTTAGTAAGACCACACCTAGAATACTGCATCTAGTTTTGTTTACCACATTATAAAAAAAGATGTTGAGACTCTAGAAAAAGTACAGAGAAGAGCAACTAAAGCGCCTGTAGGCCAGACAAAGAATAATGGATGGAAACTGAACAAGGAGAGATTTAACCTGGAAATAAGGAGAAACTTTCTGACAGTGAGAACCATCAACCAATGGAATAGCTTGCCCTCGGAAGTTGTGGGAGCGTCATCGCTTGAGACTTTCAAGAAGAGATTGGAGCGTCATTTGTCAGAAATAGCGTAGGGTTTCCCACTTGGACAGGGGGGTTGGACTAGATGACGTATAAGGTCCCTTCCAACTCTGAGTATCTGTTATTTGTTACCTACTAAAAGAAAGGAATGTAATACAGGTAGTCCTTAACTTATGATAAGTCACTTGCAACCTGGATTCGAAGTTTCGAAGGCTGGCATGATCACAGGATCCCATTTTGGGTGCTCAGCAACTGTACTGCACTTATGTCCATTTGCAGCATCCTACAGTCATGACCATGATTTACAACATTCCATTTCCAGAAAAAAAACACCCCTTAGCAGATAGTGGGCTTGCTTAAATCAAAGACTGTATATGACAGTCTTCTTGTGTGAGTATAGAGAACATGGAATCCTAGTAATCAGTCACCAAAATTCTGTTTAATCAGAACTCGTAGCAAGAACAGTTCCACAGTTGAGCTAGTTTCTTAGAAAGAGATGGATTGCCCTTCGTTTGAAATCTTCAGGCAGCATCTCGATTCTGTAGTGGGCAGGGGCTTACTGTTATTGGCCTATATGAAATTTTCCAAGTTTAGGATTCTGTGATTTTTTTAAAAATATCTCCATTTTAGTATCTCCATTTTTCTCATCCTACAAATATTAAAGCATCAAAGCAAAGGAGACATGTGAGAAGGACACACATGAAATATATGCAACAGAAATATCAAATAGTATAACTACACTTCTTGGAAATAGACAGCCTATGGCATATCAAGAAGAATGTTCAACCTCTGTTTATGGGTTGAATTTGGCAGCTCTCCTTGTTTAAGAATTGGAAGCCTGGCTGACCAATGTTCTCCTTGGGATTTCTGACTCTGAACAAGGTATTTGGTATGCAAAAAATACGTCCATTGATTGCTTCATTAACAAATGAAGATAGAATGAAGCCTTGGAGGGCTGATGCTTCAACATTTCCCATCATTGCGAGTCAGAACAGCAATCTTTTACTTGCCCTCTGCTTTATGTCGATTAAATGATATGGGGCAGTAAAAGTGGGCCAGCAATGTGACTTGAAGCAATGTGACTTTCACAGAGATGTTACTTTCCGATAGAAAAAGCAAGGAATATGTCAAGAGGTTCATGAGCTAGTATGAACACGGATAACTTTGTGTGCTTGTTTGTGCATGTGAATGGTATGTTGATGTATTTACAGATAGAAGCAAGGCTATTTAAGATACTATTTGATTTTCTCTGAATGTCTAGAAGCATGAGGAATTGAAATGGAAATAAACGACTAGATTTCCCTTTTCTGGTTCCAGACTGGATGCAGGTGAAATTTGGAATTCATTCCACTTTCTATATTTCAGGTATTATTTTTTAATATATTAATTTTACCCCAAGTATCACCTTGGGATATGGATACTGACAAATCTATTAAATAGAAGAGGAATATCAGCATGGATTTTTATAAAACAGGGCTCCTTTCATTCAAAATACATCACATTTCTTTTTAAATGAACAGTGTGTGTATGCACATACATTTGTAGAGTAGTAGTCAGTGTATGTGCAAGTTATCATGGTATAATAGCATTGTATCCAAAGCCGCTTTTCTCCATAAATCCTTACGTTTAATCCTTCAACTCAATAAGCAGCATGTTGTCTAGAGAATTAACTTCAGATTGGAGATAAAGGGTCCAAAGTTAATGACATCTCGAAAAGCAACTGGAAGGTTTAATACAATTGCAACTGAAGAAAATAACGGTACTTAAAAAAAAAGATAAGAATCTTTATGGGATGGTTACGGTACCTTTGAATTGTATAGTATAATATTCATTGCTGGCTTCAGTGTTTTCATATAGATACATCGTTAAAATAGCATTTCAATATTTAATAATCACATCTAAATATTTATTACCATGTTACTGGATTCTAAAATCACTTTTTAAAATTTATTAACTTGATTTGGCTTCTAAGACTGTAGTGTATTTAATACTTCAGACACAAATACTACTTTTTTCCTTAAGGAAGAAAGTATGCTATTTAACTATTTTTAAAAACACAAAGATTTCCCATATAATAATTTTATGTTAGCTTTGTTGTAAACTTTTCTGTTATTTTTGTTTCATTGTTTCCTTTGCTACCTTTATTTTTTTTTTTGGCCTTTAGAGAACGTAGAATTTCCATGAGCACCACTTTGTTTAGTTTAGTTTATTGCCATTGCACCTCGTACAACAAAATCAAACACCATTTTCAGTGCACATCATGACCATGACCATGAAAATAAACACAAACACATATCCTTCACCCTTCACACATTGAACCGGAAACCCCCGACACCACACCAACACTGGACTATACAGCAGAATTCAAAAGAGCTACTGCCCTGGGATAGAAGCTGTTTTTCAGCCTATTTGTCCTTGTTTTTATTATTCTATACTGTCTGCCAGATGGTAATAGTTCAAAAAAAGGGTTCCCAGGATGAGATGGATCTTTGAGAATGTTTTGAACTTTCTTAAGGCAGCAGGAGCTATAAAGCTCTTCCAAAGAGGGGAGAGAGCAACTAATGATCTTCTGGGCAATGACGTCAACCCCCAGTTCATGCTTACTTTAAATATTGTCATATCAAGACACATTTTCATGCAGAAGTCAGTAGAGTGGTGAAGTATAGTGAAGGAATACTAAGGCAACGTTGGTATATCTGGTGTATGATTTAGTGAAGATCTTCGTTCAGTGATGGTAAACCTTTTTGCTGGTCTGTGACCATAATAAAGATTGATTGATTGGTGAACCTTTTAAGCTTGGTGTATCAAAAATTTGGAAAATGCCTACTTTGACTCTGCTACCATCTCATCTCCCTTCCACAAACAAGAGAAAACAATTCTGTACATATTCATTTATTAAAAATATACAGTCCAACCATGTGTAGTATTCCCAAGGTCCACTGCTAACCGTCAAGCAGTGTTCTATTTCTGTTGTCAGGCCCCTGGAGCCTCCCAAGGCAGCTCTGAGTCACACAAGGCTTTCATTGTTGAATTGGCTTGGAGGAATGCTCTTCTGCAGCTTCTGCTGCCTCCAAAACCATGTGAAACCATAATCCTTTCTCATATAATTTTGAGGGCCTTCAGAGGTTGCACAAGAGCATGAGTTTCAAATGGTCTGCATGAGAATAGGGTGTGCAAGAGCACACCCTATTCTCATGCAACTTTCGCATCCTCCAAAAATTGCACAAGAACAGGGAATGCTTTCAATAATTGTTGTGTGTTTGGATATTGGTAAATGCCAGTTTGTCACCCTAAACGCCTTGGCATATCACCTTTTACATGTGTGTCATATGTTTACTGTAACTGTTTTAGTTTTAGTTTTGAATTAGCATATGCCAAGGGCACCAGATCAGATTGAACCTGTGTTGACTCTGTGGTCATGTATCTTATAGAGATTCTTGATTTACTGAGGATGATAAAATGACACAAGAGTCACTTAGATGTTCCCTTGTGAAAGACGAGCAAAGTCAACTGCGCACGGGAATCTTTATTAGGACTTAACTTGTGATAAGAGTGGGATATGAGTAAGGAGGAACCAGAAGAGCTCTTCAGTGAGTTGCTGTGATGTGAAATTTTTTTTAAAAAAATTGATTTATATCACTGATAATTCACAATGTCCACCAGCTATAAGATGTAAATAAGATTATCTGGAATAAAGTTAAAATGATGTTCTTACTGCTTTTTGAAAGAAAGACCATTATGATAATTTTAAAATATTTGGAAGCTGTTCTCTTAAGAAACATTTGCTTCTTGTCACTTAGTTTCATAATATTGATAGGTTATGAACTATACATCTGCTAAAACTGTTTGAATTGTGCAAGTGTATTGTTGTTACAAATAGTTGGCTCTCAAAACATTTGGTGGATGCAAGAAGTTTTAAAAGAATTCTTTAGAATAAAATTGTAATTCTGAAAATTGCATCTTATTCCAAAGTACAATAACATGTTCTGAAATCTTTTAGTAATTCACTGCCAAAGCACAAAGCAAGAAAACACACTTGAGTCATCCATTCTGATCTCTTTATAATGATAAAATAATAATCATTTCTATATATATTTAGTCTTATTTAGCAGTACAAGTACTGTCATGTTTATCCTTGTAAAAATGTCTACATAATAAGCTCTTGCCTTTTTCTCAGTAGAATTATTAAAGCTAATATTATTGTAACACTTGTAATGTAAAACACATTCATTTCATTTTAGTAAAAAAATACCACCGGCATAACTTTTATAAGAGCCTTACTAGGAATTTATTTTTAAGGCTGCAAGAAGATTGCATACTTTACTCAACACTCTTAATCTTTTTTAATGATTGATTCAGTATAATGGAGATGGTTAAGTACACCAGTTTATTAGAACCACAGATTAAATTATTTATAGCATTTTAAATCTCAGTCTATATACAGGTGCTGGAAGAAGGCATTACACAAGGGAACAGTTTAATGACCAAATCGTCTTATCTCTAGAACTAAGCAATAAAAGTTGTTATTATTTTTCTTGTGTTGTTTAACTTACCATTATAATTAAGCATTTTAAGTATTACCCTCTCCTCCCCTCATATATAAAAAGTTTGGTATAAAATGTGAATTGTGCAAGAATCATGTTGCTTTCTTCCTTATTTTTTGAGATTTGGTTTATTAAAGACAAAGCATCAAGTACAATTCTAGCTGTCCGTTCAGGAAAGCCTTTCATGAAAATATATTATTTCCACAAGGCAGTAGTTCTTTTTTTGCCTTTTCTGGTCAATCTACTCCATCTGCTTTAAAAAGTCCTCATTCTTCAAGTAGGAGAATGCAATCTGGCTTTCCAGATATTGTTAAACTACAAATGCAGCATCTGAACCAGCATGAGTGATTCTAATAGAGGCTGGGAATTCAGTTCAGCAACATCTACAAGGTTATGTAGCATACCTCTGGGATAGAAGAAAGTAATAGGATGCAGCCTCAGTGGCTGAGTAATGCAGAATTTAGCAAAAATTGTTCATTTGGAAAATCTTGCCATATTTTCAGGAGTTGAGTCAGTAGTTTGTTCTGTAACTATGACAATAAATAGCTTAAAAATCATCAGACACATCTAGATCTTAAGGTAATTATGTTTGCATCCACATTAATAACTTAAAGTACAACAGCTTGGGTTCAAAAAGCTATGAGCAGTTTGTGTGTATGTTTTTGCTCTTCCTTTTTTACTGCATTTCTTTGTGCATTCTAAAAAGCCATCCAAGGAATTTGTAGGACAAATTGTGCAAATGTCTACAGATTTGTGCTCACCACAAAACCATAAAGAATTTGACATTGCCCTCATTTAAAAGCATGAATTCTGTTCACTTCTGTAAGTGGGCTTATACATCCAGATCTTTGAGTTAAATATCTGTTTTTCTGTTACTAAAAAACAGGAAGTAAAGAAAAAAATGCTATCTTTAAAAAAGTTGTACTAAGGAGGATTTTCGTATTGCAGATGCTAAAAGACTGGTTTCCTTTGGACTTAATCAATGAGATGTTACATTAGGAATAGGGCATATTAGTATGAACAGGACAATGGTGTGCTTTGTCCCATGCCAAGCACAAAAGTCTCTTTGAGACTATTGCAGCTGACATGATTTTGATGAGGATTTTTAGACAGATTTAAATTGTGTTAAGGCAGTTCTTTCTTCACTGACTTAGGAGGTTAAATCACTAGATGAACCACAAATTGATTTCTCTGGAATTATACATCAATATTTCTATTGTAATATTATACAGTAACAATATATTTGCCATGCCCCTGGTGTAGTCTGACTCTGAGGAAGAAGAGGAACAGCCAACAGGGAGTGGAAGTGTGGCTCCAGAGGTAGTGGAGGAGGCTGGGGAAGGTCAGAGGCTGGCTGAGTAGTCAGACCATCCCCTATCCATCCTAGGGCACGCAGGGAGGAGAGGATCATGGTCTACTTGGGAGGAGAGGGCCATGATCCTCTTCATGGGTTGCAGGTGTGAGATCTGCATAAAAGATTGGACCTGCGTGCTAACAGACGCTGGAGACAAATTAGTGTTTTATTCCTAAAGAAGGTTGATCTTGGTTGGCGTTCTTCCAATGGACTGTACCTGGTTATCTTCCTGAAGTGGCAATTATCTATCCTGGTCTGTCATGGAACTTTATTCAGTGTGGTTTGTTTTTGGTTTTTGGTTAGTTATTGGCTCTTTGAATTTGAACTGTGTTTCTTTCCTTTGAAATGTTATTTTGAAAATAGTTTACTCCTCCACTGTAAACAATTAAACAGTGAAGCCAAGTTGAAGGCATTAAAGGACTTTTATTTACGTTTTGGTTTTTGTTATATTTCTGAGATACTTTGGATCATCATAATATTGTTTGTAGTTGCCAGTGGCCTTTTAAAGAGAATATATTGAAATATATAGTGGGTATATTTTAAACATGTTAAAATATATGTTTTTAAAAAGTGTTTAAAAAACACTTTGCAGGAATTTGAATACCTAAGAGATGCAGTGACATATATAAAGAATACTTGTATTCCAAACTAAATAAAATAGCAAATTAATGTGCAGAAATTTAAATTAAAAGTAGCACACCATGTTCTAATTTTCTTCCGTTTTCTTGGCTTTTTTCCTTTTCACTGAGTAAAATCCATAAAAAGTAGATATTGGCCCCAGAGTGGAATCCTATTTTGGCTCAGAGCCACTTAAATTATATGCTAAGCAGAATTCACATGATTTATGTAATGGTATGTGGGAATAACCTTGGGAGGCAGGAGTAAGAGGCACAGCCTAGACAACTATCATGCAAAAAGTATATCAACCCACAGAAGAAAAAGGGATGTACGAAGCATTTCAAAAGGTATCCTCTGTAGTTTTAAAGAAGGTAAAAAAGAAGCGGGGGAGATGGACATGTTGGGAGAATTGAAATGGATGCGTGTGTGGCATGGGAGGAGAAGTGTGAGAATCTTGCCTAAAAATGGGCTGTCCTCGCTAATGGGACTACTAGAACTGCTACTACTCAGTGGTGTGGTCTTGTGATTTTTTTGCCTAATGACCTTTTTGCTAATGATGGAAATTCCAGTCTTAATTAAGAATCATTAAGTGAGGACTTCCTATGCAGGTTTTTTTTTTTTTGAAAAATTACTAGTTTTATGAATTAGACAAAGAATCTTTGTCTAATGGTGTAGCGGTTTAGGTTAGAAACTAGGGAACTGTGAATTCTATTCCCCCACACACTCTTTCAGCCCTAGGAAAGAGGCAGTGGCAACCAAGACTGCAGGGCCTACTCCAGGCAATTGCTAGGAATCAACACTCAAAGGCGCATGCGTACGTGTATGCAAAAGTTTTAGACAGTTTTAGACATGTACAATACTACAAAATTTACTTTAACTTTGCCATTTTTCAGTCTATTGAACACTTCTTTTTTAGACATGATAGAAACAGGATGAAGTATAGCATTTAGTAACGGGCAGTTTTGGCCATTAACATTGGTAAATATTAGGATTTATGATATTATTGTTAGTCCGCTAAACATTACACATTAGTAGTAACCTAATCACAAAATAATAGCATTTGTGTGTAGGGTTAGTTGCCTAGAACGATTTTTTCATTTTAGAAAATGAGTGCATTCCTATTTAGTTTTGTATACTTATTTTCAAATCAAGAGAAAATGCACATATTACTGTAATACTCTTTTTTTCTGGTAGACTGGTTGATTTCCATATTTATCTTAATTATGTATGCAAATGAAGCTATTGCCATATTTTCAGCAGATCATTACTCACTAGTCATCCATATATTTGTCTCAATGCTGCTATCCTCATGTTTGCAAATGATTCAGAGAAATACAAACAAGACATTTTTAGTAGCAGTATTTCATTACTAAAGCTGAGAGATGTCAGGCATAATTACTAGGACTAACATCTGGACAGCTTTATTGAATGACTGTTCCTGCCAGGATTGTTACCATATACAAAACAGCATTATTCATATGAGTAATAACTATGGCCAAGTTAGGTAAGTACAGTTGAAACTCGAAAAATTAGAATATCGTGCAAAAGTTCATTTATTTCAGTAATGCAACTTAAAAGGTGAAACTAATATATGAGATAGACTCATTACATGCAAAGCAAGATAGTTCAAGCCGTGATTTGTCATAATTGTGATGATTATGGCTTACAGCTCATGAAAACCCCAAATCCACAATCTCAGAAAATTAGAATATTGTGAAAAGGTTCAACATTCTAGGCTCAGTGTCCCACTCTAATCAGCTAATTAAGCCACAACACCTGCAAAGGGTTCCTGAGTCTTTAAATGGTCTCTCATTCTGTTTCAGTAGGAAGCACAATCATGGGAAATACTGCTGACCTGACAGTTGTGCATAAGGAAGGAAAGCCTCAAAAGGTAATTGCAAAAGAAGTTGGATGTTCCCCAAGTGCTGTATCAAAGCTCATTAATAGAAAGTTATGTGGAAGGGAAAAGTGTGGAAGAAAAAGGTGCACAAGCATCAGGGATGACCGCAGCCTGAAGAGGATTGTCAGGAAAAGGCCGTTCAAAAATGTTGGGGACTTTCACAAGGAGTGGGCTGAGGCTGGAGTCAGTGCATCATCCTGGACATGGGCTTCAAGTGTCGTATTCTTCTTGTCAAGCCACTCCTGACTAACAAATAATGTCAGAAGCATCTTACCTGGGCTAAAGAAAAACAGACCTGGTCTGTTGCTCAGTGGTCCAAAGTCCTCTTTTCTGATGAGAGCAACTTTTGCATCTCATTTGGAAACCAAGGACCCAGAGTCTGGAGGAAGAATGGAGAGGCACACACTGCAAGATGTGTTGAAGTCCAGTGTGAAGTTTCCACAGTCTGTGTTGATTTGGGGAGCCATGTCATCTGCTGGTGTTGGCCCACTGTGCTTCATTAAGTCCAGGGTCATTGCAGCTGTCTACCAGGAGATTTTGGAGCACTTCATGCTTCCTTCCGCAGACGAGCTTTATGGGGATGCTGACTTCATTTTCCAGCAGGACTTGGCACCTGCCCACACTACCAAATGCACCAAAACCTGGTTCAATGACCGTGGGATTACTGTGCTTGATTGGCCAGCAAACTCGCCTGACCTGAACACCATAGAGAATCTATCAGGCATTGCCAAGAGAAAGATGAGAGACACGAGACCGAACAATGCAGAAGAGCTGAAGGCCACTATTGAAGCATCCTGGTCTTCCAAAACACCTCAGCAGTGCCACAGGCTGATAGCTTCCATGCCATGTCGCATTGAGGCAGTAATTGCTGCAAAAGGGGCCCAAACCAAGTACTGAGTACATATGCATGCTTATACTTTTCAGCGGTCCAATATTGTTCTATGTACAATCCTTGTTTTATTGATTGCATGTAATATTGTAATTTTTTGAGATTGTGGATTTGGGGTTTTCATGAGCTATAAGGCATAATCATCACAATTATGACAAATCACGGCTTGAACTATCTTGCTTTGCATGTAATGAGTCTATCTCATACATTAGTTTCATCTTTTAAGTTGTATTACTGAAATAAATGAACTTTTGCACAATATTTTAATTTTTCAAGTTTCACTTGTAGTATACCCAGAAACATAATATCCAACAGAGATTATTTATAGATATATATCCTGCAAATATTTTTTATAACAATCTATAGGGTAGTTACAGAGAATTTAGAAGTAATACACACCATCCATCTGTAGAAACCTACAGGTGCTTTTGGATTTGTCTAGCAAGATTCATTTCCTCAAAGTGTCAATAGGGTTATATGTTTCTGATAAGGCTTTTTGCTTTTCATAGTACAAAACAAGTGAACTTTGTTTTCACACTTTTTTCCTAAATTAATGGCTGATGTTATCTGGATAAAGTTCTGGAATAGTTAACAAAACCTTATGAGAAAATGAAGTGCTGTAAACATTTCCTTGCTTTATAGACCACGTTTGTCTTATTTTCACACATCTTTTGCCCCTGGGTAAGGATAATTCTATCAATAACACCTCAGTTACCAGAAAGCAGTTGGTTTTATCTACAAATATTCCTAACTTTTAGCTAGTCAGATAGCTTACATTCCAGGAGTTTATGTACTTGCACATTTGCAAATTAAGGGTACATAAATAAGTAATGCTAATTTGCATTGTATTCAGTGGTGTCTCCAACTGTCAAAAGACTCTTTGATCATTCCACTGATTAAAATGGCAATTGGAGTGACAGTCAGACTTTCTTTAGCCGTCCTATTCTGTCTTCATGCATTTTGATGGGATCCCTCAAAATCTAAAGCAGATAGGGAAACTGGGGAGCCACAGGCAGAACGGATATTTGTGAGAATGATATTCCTCCTCCTCTGTCATGTACTAATGAAAGCATATTCCAGAACCTTGAAGAGAATACCAAAATGAAGTGCGCATAAAAATATGAAAATATATTGGTCTTACTTTTCCACTGTGTGTTGCATGCACTATTTGTCAAGTACTAAGCAATTTTGAATTATGCATAAATATATAAAACTAATAATATGGAGGTAGGCAGAGCGACTCTACAGATTAATGGACATAGGATAATATCTCAGGGAAGTGGTCACTTTTAAAAACATCTAAAACTGGGCATTCTTCAAACTGTCCAAGATGATTACCACCCAACTTAGTTTGCGAGCCTTCAGATGAATGGGCTTGGCAATGCAGAAACAATGGATTTGGAGTTTTACAGTTTTTAAACCTTCTAGGAGAACAGCTGATGTCCTGAACTGATATCCAAGGAGTGTTATAACCATGCATAGTAAGCATCCAAAGTGAGTTATAGGTGAGGAGGACCATAAATAATTCAAATGGTTTCTGTTTATACAATGAAACTGAAGCCAAAGTGCAGCAGTAAGAAATTACAGATTCCCAAAGCTCTGTACTTCAAGAAAAAACTGGGAAGAAATGAACTTTGAAAAAAAAAAAAAAAACCTTCCTAGATATAGCATGACCATGGAATGGACATGTATAACAAGATGGCCACTTTATTGGTTCTTGGGAGGTTATTAATTATATCTTCTTACTCAGTTTTAGCTTTGAGTATGTTAGTAGCCTTATTTATCAGCAGAGGACTGCTTACTGTACCAATTTTTCTTGAGTAGCCATGTTCCCATAATCAGGGTTAGCTTCTGTGTCATGTCTGGCTAATGTAAATTAATATGAATTGCTGATGTTCCACATTTAAAAATAATCTGAGTGATTGCTAAAAGTGAGAATTAAATTATCAAGCAGCTAATTGTTATGTCAAAATTACAAAACTATTACAGAATATATTCAGTGAAACTGAAGATGCAGATAACTTTATTTAAAAACTGCTAAGAGCCTTTTATAACCTTGGCAAAACGAATGTGACTATTCAGCAGAATTCGTATCCTATACTGTACTGTTCTGATAAATAAAAGATATCCAGTATGTTTAGCACGAAAACCTAACAAGCTGATGATACTCAATTTTTAATTATAATTTCTAATGAAGCTCTAATCCTATTTTCAGAGAATTTTATTTAAAAATTTATGAGCACAATATTTGTTTTAACTGAATTTATGTGATCCAGAGATGTTTATTATAACATAAAAGAAATACAGTAGCTTTAGTCAGAACCTTGTTATTCAGTATGTAAGTATTTAAAGAGGATGCTGCTTTGCCAAGTGTCTGGGCAGTGATCAGATGCCCAGGCAATAGGTTCCTTTGGATCCAGAGACAATGAAAGCTCCAATAAATAAAGGGATTTCAAGCTTTATTATGAGCTCAAGCAAACAAATTGGAATTGAAAAGCATAAAAAGCTTACACACCAAACAAGATAATACCCGAATTGTTATAGGAGCTCCTTAACAATAACAGCAGAGGTACCACAACAGCAGCCAATTTCTATGGTACGCAGTGCTAGGTTCCCATGCAGAAGCTTCTCACAAACCACAACAACCTCAAGGTTTATATAAAAATTTAGTAACCATGGTTAGGGTACTGGTTATGGTCAGGAGACTGCAAGACCTGACTGATTTGCTGGCCCATGATGGGTTGGGAATTGAACATTTGAGATTTTCACAGGGGGAAAAGCTTTGGAACTTGGAAGATCTCCCCATTTCTTCTTTTTCAGTAAACAAGAGCAAATAAGAACTCTGGGTAGCTCAGAATAAGCCCTAGAGTTTTCTTAATAAGAACGAGAAATCAAAATATCAGTAAATTTCTTGAAGTAAAAATGGTCTTCCACATTGCTACTGCAAGATGTATACAAGCAGGATTCCAGTTTTAACCTTTTGCTTTGTTGGAGTAGAGAAGCCTATTTATGACATTTCAATAATCATGAAGAATCCAAAAAACTCTTCACAGATGCATAAAGGGCATAATGTACACATTTTTAATGATGATCATATTGATCTTTTTTTGTAGTTCTTTTAAAGACAGATGACTTTATAGAGAAAAACATCTCAAAGAATAAAGTACTCAAAAATCGATCCTAAGGACAATCATGTTTAATCTTGGGCTTTTTTCATCACAAAAATATTTATTTTAACTATATTCTTCTGGGAAAAATAGAGATTTGGTTACTGTTTGATTTAGAAATGATTTTTTTCCAAAGAAAAAATAAAATTATAATATACCATGTTTAAAATTAACTTTCTAAGCCAATTTTGAACTTGCACATATGACATATTCAAGTATCAATATTGCTAGACTATCTGACATTTATATTTTAAACATAACATTATATTATAATAATTGTTCTATTATAAAAAGAGAACATTTAAGCCAGACAAAAGTTGTTATAAATTACTTATCAGTCAAGATTCCTATTTTTCAAGAAGTAAAGAAAATTAGAAAGTTAAACTATACCAGAAATTTAGGAAATAGCTGCTGAGAATGAACAAGAAGATAATATAGTACTATGTACCTTGCCTCTGAATCCAATACAGCTTTTGTACATGATAGACTATATTAAAATCTTTATTTGTAGTTATTCAACAAGGTAATTTATTAACCATTGACCCAGTAATTCAAGTTTTAGTTGTATTCTTCCAATCAGTTTTAATCATATAAACATACTATTTTATAGTATAGTATTTTAAATAAATATAAAAGCATACTTCTGTGATAGTAAGGGCTTACAAAAGCAGTCAAATACAACTCAATAGAAAGAACATTCTTTATTTCTTAAAACTTAGACACTTGTATAGTTTGCCATATTGTGTTAGACATTAACCATCTTAAGGCACATCTGTATCTCTTGATTTCTGTTCTTCAACTTTCTTTTGACTGACTGCATTATTTTTTGTTTTGTAGGATAGATTGATGTATTAAAGATCTATTTATCACTGTGTGGTCACTGTTTAATGTATGCATGTTTTTTTCTAATGCTGTCATGGTAACTTTCGAAAATATGAAAATGTATAGCGGGATCAAATAATTGTCATGTTCCTTCCTACTAAATATATTTAAATCCAACCACATATTTACAGGAACTCTATATGTAATGTTTGAAAAAGTTTTTGCTTTTTTTTATCTTTATCAAAGTAAGAATAGCATTATGTCCTATTTTAGAAACTTTCCTCTCTTCTGTTTAACTTTCGCTATTTAATAACAAATTCCATTTTTGTTTTTATCTGATATTGCTGAAAAAAACTAGGAAGTTTGCTGCAGTTGTATGTCAGTAATGTAAGATCTCTGGGGCAAATTTAATATGTAGACTTCGAAACAGATGACTTATTGTAAGTAGTCAGGCAAATTAAATTTAGTGCTCAATGCATGCTATTATTTTTCAAAAAATTATGCAATTGCTGAGCAACTTCTTGGTTATTTTGGCCTTTACTAAGACCTAACACATACTTGTGCAATTAATTGGAAGGCAATGTATCCTTGGCCATGAAATCTAGTTACTGCTTGTTCTGGTAGGAAATGAAAGATGGCTATTAAAAAAGCGATAAATTAGGAAACTTGTGATCAGTTTTTTAAATTAACGTTTCAAACATAAAATTAAAAGCTTGTCTTAGAAATAAGATTTTTCTTCTTCTGTTCAATTATATCTGATTTTAAGATACTGCCTGGAGAAGTCTTTGCAGTTTTCATGGAAGGATGTTTCAGAAATGGTTTGTAATTGCCTCCTATTTAGGGCTGAGAGAAAATGACTAGCTCAAAAATGACTAGCTCAAATCCAGCTGGCTTTCTGATGTCTTAACCACTACATCAGACTGTCTTGAGGCGATATTCAAATGTTTAAAAAGACATAGAGAATAAAAAGATTATTGCTGTTGAAAATGTAACCCCATATAGAAATACATCTTTGTTGCCAGTCCATAATTAGGTGGATTCTGAAAAGGCATACCACTCTGAGTAGCAACTGAGTGTAGTGGTAATAAAGTAATGTGTGTCTGAATAGAGCATTTATCAAAATGTCAGGAGTTGTACAGCTAGCTAGACAGATAGATAACAGTGTTCCTTCAGATACAGTAGTTTATCCTTCAGATACAGTAGTTTAACATAACCACCTGGGCTATCAGTGTGACTTATTTCATATCTCGGCCTTAATTTTTTAAAAGGGGTTTCTTAATCACAATTAACAAGGTTTATACAACATGCTAAGCTATAAGCCACATTTTTAAACCTTAGCCACAGATTCATATAATATGGTAATCCAAAAACAAATTAGATTTTTAAAAAATAAGATATGAGAAACTGCTGAGCCTGGAAATGAACCCAAAGCTTTGTCAGCTTTTCTATTTAGATTTTCCATTTATAATGCATGCTTCCTGGTCGTTTTTTTTTTTTTTTTTTTTGTATATGTGATTTGGGCATCACAGATTTTAAGGAGTTTTTGAGGGGTTTATTGCTGTTCATTGCTTGTGGTTTATTACTTTAAAAAAAGTATTTCATCTTAGCAGTATCTGAATGCCTGAGAGATGGTGAACTTATTTTTACCTAAAATGTAAACGTTTAAATTTATTTTTTAATTAAAACTTTTATTGTTTTATATATGTAGAATGTTTTATATTATGGGTCTATTTATTTACAGTATTTATGTGCTCTTAACCTGAACAATAACTCTTGGGTGGCTTAAAATTATTAAAAGCATAAAATAGAAAAAACGAAGAACACACAAACATGTAGCACAAAACAATTGAGGCTAACTATAGCATATTGCTATTCAAATAATTTTATTTCTAAATCAGGTTGATCAAGCACTTTGGCCCAATGCTTGGAGCCTTTTGAACGCAGTGAAATGCTGTTCCAAAAGCAGATGTGCAACAGAGAAGTTCTAGTGAAATCCTATTAAGTAATATTTTATAAATGTGACCTAAAGCATCCCCTTTGTACTGGATCTCTTGGATGAACAAAAACAGAAGCAAATGTGGCAAAAAAACCAACCACACTTTCCTGTGCCAAGAAGAGCTTTATAGGTGATAATTAGCATCTTGAATTGTACCCAAATGGCTACAGAGAGTAAGTGTAGTTTGTGAAGTAGAGGTATTAATTTATTAATTTATTATATTTATATTTTAAATTGAGTTATTTATATTAATAACTTAAATTGAACTTTGGGCAGCTCCTAATCAGCAATTAAAACAATATATATAATAACATAAACACCTGACTCCAAAGTTGAATTTCCAACATACAGTCCTTCATAAATTCCTCTCACCTATGTCACAGTGCTTGGGAACGCTTAGGTCTTCAGTGCTTTGCAGAAAGTTGGGAAAATAGAGGCCTGCCAAACCTCAAGGAGAAGATGGGTTCATAGGGCAGGAGCTGCTACAGAAAAGACACACTACTTAGTTACCAGGAGGTGGCAATCTTTAAGGGAAGGGAATAGGAATGTGTCCAAGTTATCAGATCTGGTAACACAAATAAATGTTCTTAGAGAGAGGTCATCCTCAGATAACCTGGCCCTGTACCATATAGGGCTTTAAAGATGATAAACAGCAACTTCAGTTGCATGTGGAAGAAAACGGGGGTTAAATGCAGCTTGCGCAACATAGGTTTACATGGGTAAACCTCAGGGCATCCATCACTACTACACACAATACCTCACTCTGGACCAATTGTAGCTTTTGGGTGAATTTCAATGCAACATCTTGCTCTGGTCTTAAGTCTATTGGAAAATAATTATTGTCTTGTTAACTCAGGTCATTGTTGTGGCCACTGGCGGAGCTGGCGGCAGACTTGGACAGTGAGGAGGTTGGGGAGGAACATGGGCCGGTCCTGGAGTCTGGGAAAGGCTCTGACGAGTGCTCTGCATTTGAGGCAGAGATGGGACCAGGGCTGTCTGACAGCTATCAGCTGCCTTTGGAGTTGGAGATCAGTGGGGCTGAAGAACAGCTGGAGCCTGTTGCCAGTGTGCACATGCACAGAGCTGCCAGGAAAAGGGAACAGTTAAGGAACAAGGGTTGACTCAGGAGGAAGGGCACAGGTGAACAGTGAATGGTCCCTCCCATAGGGAATAAAGAGGAGTGAAAGGGGGGTGATCTTTGCAGGAGACAATTAGTTCAATTCATTAGGGTGAAGATCTGTTCCTGACTTTTTGCCAAGTAATTTCTGCTACAGTGTGGTGTTTGGAAGATATTGGCCTGGCAACTTTCCAAGCCTGATAAAGGTCTGTAATTGTGAAATCTCATGAAAGACTGTTTGCCAGGACTTTGCTGGAGAGGAATTCACTTTAACCGAAATAAAAGTGGTGTTATCGGGATGACGAGTCTGCTTCATGATCTTGGAAAGTCTAGGTCAGAACAGTCATCTCCACTCTTCCCAGACTCAGAAAAAATAGTAACAAAGTCAGTAATGTATTATTTGTCATAAAATATTAATTTAAATAAGATACCAGTTTTTGCATGCTGCGGTCTTTTTATTAATTAAGCTACCTAACACAACATATGCAATTTCAAATAAATAATGTGCAGTCTCTGAGGAGAGTCTGAAGAGTTCAGAGGAAACAAAGAGTCTCAAGCAATATAATAGATTAGGGGTGTCAAATTCAATGCTTTCTTAAAGCCTTGGGCCAACATGGTGAACCTTTCTTTCACCTTTCAATACATTTCAATCCATACATTTCAGTACAGTTCTCTGGAATTTAACTCGCATTTATAAGAGAAGGTTATTATAATATATGATTACTGTCTTGAACAGTTATGGGAAATTTTCAGTAAGCATATCAAATTTGATGAGTTTAGTGATGTCAGAAAATCTTTAGTATATTCTTGCTCTATTTTGCATATTTCTCTACTTCTTAGGATTCTTAGAATATTTTGTTTTTCATTTTTTTTACTTCAAATGAAGCACTACTAAGATGATAATTCTCTAAATGTGAAGCTTGATCCAACCTTCTTTATTTATTCTGTCAAATATTCAAGATTTTTCTGCCACTCATTGTAGGCTACAAAATATGCTAAGCAACAAAGCATGCTTATAAATAAAATACATGGAGTGCAAATTGCAGTCATATCCCACTGTGACTGCACTGTTCCCACCCTCCCTTAAAAATTCTTGCAAACATATGTTTATAATATGCCTTTTTCTTTTCTGAATGATTTTAACTGTTCTTGCTGCAGTTTATTTTTTTTTTTAAATAAAACCCTTTGGTTTAGAGAGCTAGCATGGTATAATGGTTAAGATGCTGGATTAGAAGCGGAGAGATGCAGTTTGTAGTTTTCTCTTTGGCATAGATGCTGGTTGGTGGATTTGAGCCAACCACTCTTAGCCCTGATCAGCGTCAGAATCTGTGACAAATTGGCTAAAAAAGAAAACCTGCACTGATAACTTCCCTATGAGAACTGAGCAAGTGCAGTGTAAAAACAAGTGGATCTTGAAACCAAGTAGGACAAACACTAAGAGGAGAAACAAATTCAGCAAATACTGAACATACTACACCTTTCCCGGTTAGGTTTCAATGTATGTTAATGGCCAGATATTTAGCATGATTGACGGGAATTAGAAACGCATGCAGAAATACTTCAACATAGCAATCCTTTATATTAAATTGTTCTGTTCTAAAAGACTGAACAATATAATCAACTTCCCTCTGGGTAAATTACCAGAGATTTCTGATCATAGGGAGTAATATGTTTTGTTAAAAGGCTTTCATATTTATGTCTTAAAATGTGCAATCCATAAATTGAATTTAAACTTTTACTCTGCTCTTAGCTATTTCAAGCTTTTAAGCTGTGAGTTAAATACCAGTAGTATAATGAGTATTGGAACAGGTGTACATTATATGGTGTAGGATTAAATCATCCTTGTCATCTCATGGAGTGATAAAAATATGAATGTAGGAATATATGTTTTTATGTTCAATCCTTTTAACAAGGTTTATCTTGTAGCCTTAATTGCAAGTGCATTAGAATCCCACCAATAAACATAATACTCAAAAGTCTTAATACGTTTCATTCAAATACAATTAGAAGTGGTAAGATAATTTCATGCTTCATATTTTATTTCATATGTCATATTTATTTGGTTACTTAACAATTATGTATGCTATCAATTTCAAGTGCCTCATAATAACAATAAAATACAATCTACCAATAAAGTGATTAAACAAGCAGTATAAAAATTCTAGTGTAAAAAATAGAATAGGGCATAAGTCAGTGATAGCTAACCTGTTCGCGTTGCATGCCGAAAGTGCATGCGCGCATGTGAGCACATGTTCCTGCACCTATAAAGCAATGCGTGTGTGACCACCCATGCCCTGTGCATGCGCACGTGACCCCCATGCTCCCCCCACCCCCTGCACACGACCCCCTGTGCACCCCACGCTTCTGCACATGCATGCCTGTCTCCTGCGTACACCCCGCCCCTGCGCATGCGTGGCAGATACCCAACAATCAGCTGGCTGGCAGGAGGCCCACGTGCATATGCAGTGGACCTGATCTGGGGTGATGGCTCGCATGCTGGCAGAAATGGCTCTGCGTGCCACTTCCAGCATGCATGCCATAGGTTCGCCATCACGGGCATAAGTGGCTGTAAACAGGGCCTCCACACCAAATAATGACTGCAGTTGGTGTGCAAAATGCAACTGTAAAAATTTACCATCTTCCATATCTGTCACCTGCTCTTTGAGCAGGACCTGTGAATCTAGGAGCGCCTTCAAATTGGGGTGGTAGCAATAGCAACAAAATCAAATATGGGGTTGATAGACCCACATAGTCAAAACTACTCTGCTTGGAAGGGATTCAGTCTGAATTTGCTTCTCACTATCCTGACCCTGATAACCTCCAAGTGGCTGTGATTAATACTTCTACTGAACCTGCCTGGAAGTAAGAGATATAGTAGGTTATAATTAGCATGTTGCTAATACTGAATCTGTGCCAAAGGATTACCTTCTGTAGGTGCTAAAGAAAATAAGGAAAGAGATTAGTTACTCAGCAGCATCTGGCTGTAAACTTGGACATTCATTGCCAGTTTCATAATGGACAGGAATTAGTCAATCTCAGGTTGGGCAGCAATTAAAAAAAATGTGTTATTATGTCACATACACTGTCAGTACCAAGATCATGTTGTCATTGGCTGCTAAACAGATGGTGTGGGGTGGGTAGAGTTAATAGCACTGAATTGGCATAAAGATTATGTGCAATTAGAATGACACAATGAGGCATCTACCTCCTTGGCACAGATACTGAAAGGAAGAGATGAGAAACTGAAAACCCGAACTTTTCTGAAAACAAGAGATTAGCAGGTAAATTTAACTGAAACTTTTCATTAACTCTTTAGGTAATTTCTGGTTATGCAAATCAGTATTTAGCAGAATAAATCAAAATTGTACAGCAGTTATGTCATAAAATAATTGAAGAGGAAGAAGAGAAGGATAGGTCTAGGTGTATGCTTGTGCTAAATTTTGTTTAATTTGCTGATGGTCAGTAAAAAAATAATAATCCTGAAATCCAATCTATTATTTAAATAAAGCAACTAGCATGCTATTGCTGGTCTCTCTGAAAGAAGTAGAGGTAGTCCTTGAGTTATGATCATTTGTTAAGCAACAGTTTGAAATAACAATGGTACTGAATGAAAGGACCAGTGACTGTTCTTCTAAGTTCCATCTGTTGCATTTTTCTTGGGTCACACGTTTGCTACTTGCAACCTTCCCTGCCAGCTTCTCCCTTGTACCATGTACCCTCCTTCCTGTGTCTCCCTGCACCATGCACGCACTCTGTACCATCTTTCCTGTGCTTCTTTAGGTTTGCACACATGCACGCATGCATCATTTATTTTATTTATTTATTTTATTTATTTATTTTGTCAAGCAAATATAAGATAACAGGTATAAGTATAAACATAGTTATGGATACATGAAATGGATACATATAAGAAAAATAAAAAGAAACAATAGGACAGGGACGGTAGGCACGTTGGTACACTTATGCATGCCCCCTACAGACCTATTAGGAAAGGGGTGAGGTCAATAGTAAGTCTAAGGTTAAAGTTTTTGGGGTTTGGGAAAGAAACCACAGAGTCAGGTAGAGTATTCCAGACATTGATCATTCTGTTGCTGAAGTCGTATTTCCTGCAATCAAGTTTGGTGCAGTTAACCATGAGTTTGTATCTATTGTGTGCTCTTGTATTGTTATGGTTGAAGCTGAAGTATTCATTGACCGGTAGGACATTGCAATGTATAATTTTATATACTATACTTAGATCGGACCGAAGGCGGCGTAGGTTTTCTAGGTTTATCCTCTTTCCTCTGCATCTCTCCTCTCATATATAGCATGCATCCATCAGGGCCTTAGTTCCTGGACTTCCCTGTACTCGCATACAGCCAAAACTGACATTTTAAGTGGGGTGCTGTCATGTGATGTTTTACTTTACAACCACTTTAGCAGTGGAATTGCTGATCCATTATTGAGGACTGCTGTCCTGGTGCATTGGACACAAATGGAAATTAAGATTTCAGATAACATGAACCTAGGATTTTTACCACAGAAGTGAAATTATAAATAATAGATAAATTCAATCACAATAGATAATATGGGTAAATCGGTGATGGGGTTGCTAATAACTAATTAATATACTCTCAATGTTTGTGGAACAGCTATATCTAGGATTAGTGAATTGTGTCATTACATATTAAGTAGTAGTAGTAGGTCATGTAAAAAAGGTCAATAGGAAATGTTTACTATATTTAAAGAACAATAGCAGTTAAATACAGGTAATCCTTGAGTTACGACAGTTCATTCAGTGACCTTTTGAAGTTGCGTGATTAACCCAAGTACTTGCGACACAGTTCCAAGTTAACAAATGTTGCAGCACCAAGGCAGTCGTTTACCCTTATGAACGACCATAGAGGCACAGCAACATTTCCTTGCCTATTCCTTCCCTACTGGGTCTCCACAGGCACTGGGCCTGTGGAGACTCACTTACCTTGTGAAGGTCTAGCAAGTTTTCTCCTTTCATGATTTGTCTCCGGGTGTTCCAAAAGCCTAGCGGTAAGAGCAGAGGGAGAGTGGGTTGAGTGGGCGCTACTTGGCTTCTCTGACTCACTGAGGCTGCCTGCAGTTCTGGAGCAGCGGGCAGGTTTGGTGAGTCTCCCCCAAAGGCTTCCAGTCTCGGGGTGCAAAATGTTCGCAAGCCATGGGACACTCTGAGGCAGCGAAATCAGCTTGCAAACACTTTATGCACCAAGATTGGAAGTTTCTGGAGGCCTTGATCCATTTTTGCAAAGAATGCATGAAAGCTGTTTTTGCAAAGAATGGAAGAACCACAGGCTGCCTCGGTGAGTCAGAGAAGCCAAGCAGAACTGCATCAATGGTGATATTCAGCAGGTTCTGACCAGTTTTGGAGAACCGGTAGCGGAAATTTTGAGTAGTTCAGAGAACCAGCAAATACCACCTCTGACTGAAGATTTTACAGTATCCTTCCCCTGCCATGCCTACCAAGCCACGCCCACAGAACCGGTAGTAAAAAAAATTGAATCCCACCACTGAACTGCATGCTTGTCCCACTCTCCCTCTGTTCTCACCGCTCTACTTTTGGAGTGTTGGGAGCAGGCAAACAACGGCAAAGAGGCTGGAGAGGAGAGTTAGATCTTTGCAAGGTAAGTGAGCCTCCACAGACCCATTGTCTGTGGAGGCATGGCAAGATGGGGTGGGGAGAAGCCGTTGTGGGGAGCATGAGATATCTCAGTGGGTCAGGAGAGGCCATAGATGGTCGGAAGCACTAGGCCCCCCATGGCCTTCCACACCGTGAGATACCTCATGGGCACTTAACGATCTGCACATTCAATTGGCAAATGCGTGGGCGAAAGTAGGGAGTTTTCACATTCATTTTATGTGATTCACTCCAACAAATCCTCAGCTTATGAATGTAATTGGCAAGCTCCATTACATTCATAACTCAAGGACTACCTGTATAACTTAATCCTATTTTTCATGTTTTTAACAAGCTTTAAAAATCCACACCTGGTATGCTAATCATTTTTAATATTGAGTTTGCACTCTAAATTGAATAGTTCCTGCCGTTAGTGGCAAAAAATAGTATGTTACGAAAAGACAGGCAATGTTCATTTTAATACTTGTACAGGCATATTATGAACTAATTGTGGCAGTTAGGGTCTTGTTTCAGAATGTAAGGGGCATAAAGATTGTTAATTTCTGCAAACAGCACTCCAATTTAACTGCTACATAACTGACAACTTTATTCTTGGTAGCTCATGGTTACCATTGGAGTGAGAAAAACAAACTGCCCTAGCTCAAGTATATTACAGCTTTATTTCTTCCCAAGTCCCTGAAAAAATATTTGGGACAGCCATAAACAGTTTGAAAATGCAGGTTTAGACTGGAATGGGTCCCCCCCCTCATTTCAGCTGTAGTAATGCTAGAGCCACACTGTATAATTACTGTGTCATCTTTGAATCACTCATTTTGTGCTTTATACTTTGACAGATATAATTTTAAGGCAAATTATTTTATTTCACAAATATTTTTAAAGTATAAAGTATGGTTGTAGTTTCTAAAAGTACACGTTCTCTTGGGAAAGGAAATAATTGATTAAAAAGTGTTCTTTTTAATAATGGTGTTAAACAGATCCAGAATCAAATCAGGTGTTAGAATCAGTTTTTAAAAGTTACATCCAGATCTCTATTTTGTAACTCATACAAGAAAAAAAATTCAACTGAAACTTTTAAAATATTTCTGGCATGATTAGAATATATTTATCAAACTCCCTGAGGCTGATGACTAATTTAAGTCACATTGCTTATCACATTGCTAAAAGTCCCCATGCTACTTGCTACAAATGAAATATTGGTATAAAAAACCCAAAACCAAAACCACTAGAATTAAGAAAACAGATATATGCTTAAAAGTTTTAACTGCCTTTGTTTCTTTTTAATCATTTTGGAAATGTGAAAATGTCATATTTATTTATTGGACTCTTTAATCCCACCTTTATTACTTTTGTAAGTAATTCAAAGTGATGAACATACATAATGCTTCTTCTTTCTCCTATCTTCCCATTACAAGAACCCTGTAAGGTAGATTGGGCTGAAAGTGTGATTAGCCCAGCTGTCACCCAGCTGGCTTTCATGCCTAAAACTAGACTAGAATTAAACTAGAAATCACAAAATCCTATCCATTCTTATTTTAAAGAATCTAGTTATTCATATACAATCAATAGAAATAATGGGCCAGAACTGAGATTTCAAATGTTGATTGGGCTTAAAAGTAGGCAAGCTTAGTTCAAATTCTTAATCGTGATTTATGAGATTCATGAATTATATATACTGCCCTGAGTTGTATGAGGGAGATGGCTGTTTTCTAAATTTTACACACACCCCCCCCCAAACAAATGCAGGGATATCAGCAAAAATAAAGTCACTGGCTTCAAATGGATTAGGTGCATGCAGTATATAGTGATACATGTTAAAAAGGTCTGGGACTTTGATAAACTGGTCATATCTCCCAATTTAAAGCCATTGACTATTACTACGGATGCCTATGATTTCGTGTAGAAGCTATTCAGAATTTTCTACAGCTTACAGAATGCTTGGTGGAAATGCTGGCTTTGTTTGTATCATGGATAGCTATAACCATAAAATGGCATAAATAAAATAAATTCAAATAAGATAGAAAACATGAAGAAAAGTATATTTATTTTATTTATGACGTTTTTTTTCTACCACAAGAATTTTGAACAAAGTTCCTATTCTTCACAAACTTTCTTGTCTTGCCATATAGTTTTGAAAGGTCTAATCAGTAAATCCAAGATTGTTGAAGCAGAAATCTCTCCCTGGATGGACACAATGTCTGTCTCTTCTGCCTTGGTGAAGACCACATATTAGACTTTCGTAGACAGGACTAAGCATTTAGTAGAGGCTTATCCTAATCAGTACTTGGGAACAAGGTCTTAGAATGGCAGATTGGGTAACTACACTAGATATTTGACTTCTTCTTAATATGGGTACTCCATTTCCTAAAGGTGTTTCAGCAGCCCATGGTACTGTGATAGCAATCACTATGTGTGCCAGCCTTCTTTTCCATATTCTTATAATCTTTCGCTTAAACATTTTCTTCTTCATTGTTTTCTGGAAAAAATGATTTTTCAGAACAAGGCTTAGCTGACAACTTTATATAATAATTGTTTTTGTATTTGCATGGCCTCCCTCAAAGTTTGATACATTTTTCACTGTCATGAGGTAAATGTACATATTCTGATTTTTTCCTGTTCCCAGAACATTAACTGGTATTGACTCTGTGAATGTGTGTATTATCATACCATAGTATTTAGAGTAATTTTTAAAAAGGAGATAGCCTTCTCCAATCAACTTCCTATCTGTTTCATCATCTTATGCTGAAGTTTGTGGACATGTACCTAGATTTCCTTCAAAAGGACTCTTGTTCCTGTAATAACTAAACTACAAAGCATGCGTGATAAAATACCATCCTCTTTTTATACAAGAAAAGATCTGTTCTTATTCCATCAGATCCTTTTAAAGGTAGATAGATCAAAATTGTTTTCACAAAAGCTGACTATGGCTTACCATACAGCTGATTCAACAGTCAGGATTATGGTTTCTTTTAAAGAAGGATCTATCTTTAGTCATTATAATATCACAACATCAGGCAGGAGAGGTTAAATGCTTTGTATAGAGACCAACCTAGTACACTATCCTCCTTCAAAAATACATTTCATTTCATTCTGCATTTCACTGAGTTAGAATATTTTATGGCTTAACTTTTCCCAGTGCTTCAAGTCTGTAAGGAAGACTGCCACATTTGCCTGATGTCTTAACTGTGATTATCTTAACATTATTCCAAAGATAGTTTTGGTTTTCCAAGTCTTTTCTAAAAGTGTAGTCATGCTTCCCAACAATGGTCCAAATGGCTAGTAGCAATCTTCACTTTTTTTAGAAAAGCAAACTTACCAGACAGCAGTGCCTCTTTTGAATTGGAACTGATTGTACTAGAGCAATAGCAATGCCTGTAACTTTCCTTTTAAGAATCCCATTGCTAAAACTATGCCAGGCTTGATCTTAGTTTTCCTTATCATCTGTCTTTGAAAAAGCCACCTTTTCTTCAGACATCAACATTTATTCAGTCATTTCCTTCTCCAGGTAAAAAGCTTCTTACTCATCAACCAATATATGCAAATTACAGAGACCATGATGAAGAATAAACATAAATGGAATTCTTCATGTGGTTATATGTCAATTTGTGCAATTTGTGTTTAATATCCCTCTTGCTAACATATGATCTCAATATTCCTTCTGAATTCCATTGTGTTAATTTTGGGAACTAAGGACAGCAATATGAGTTGTACTTAGTCATCCATGGTGCAATATCTATCACATCTTAATTCTTTCTTGACTACAAAGACATTTTTCCTTCTGTTCAATTATGTCCAATCCTCAGAGCTATATGGATATGGACAAATCATTTTGCTTGGCAAAGTTTTTCAGAAATAATTTGCCTTTGTCTCCTTCCTGGGTCTGAGAGAAAATGACTGGCCGAAGATCACCCAGGTGACTTCATGCCCAAGATAGAATTAAAATTCACAGTCTCCTGGTTTCTGAATTGATTCCTTAATCACTACACCAAGCTGGCTCACTCATTCTAGTAAAATTCTGTTTTATAATTCTGAGTACAAAGGACAAAGAAGAATAAAGCTGACACATCCTTGGCTATTCTGATTTCTTTCTCCTTCAGAACTCAGGAGGATGGGACTAATGTCCAGAGTTCTGTAAGAAACAAAGATACAAGGTATGCTCTGCATAGTTGAGTGTGTTTGTGTATATATTCAAATAAGTCCAGTTATATGCAAACAGCTAATTCTTTCTGCTGAATGATGACTTAGGAATAATTTGATCTTTTACCCTGACCTTCCTTAACACGTGCTACTTGAGTTCCGGGAGGGATAGTAGAATATGAAGTAATAAAACATTGGCCTCTGAGTACAATGTAAAGGGCATAGATTAAGGTCCTTAGCCAAGAATAAGCAGAAGTGTTTGTTTAGAGTTTGGATGTAATTGAATACTTTGATTCCATATAATAACATCTTAATTTTTGAGGAAATTAATGTACTGTATTGATTTTTTTCCAGACTATTTTTAAATTATATGTGCAAATCCTAGGTCACTAATTGCATGGTGAACTGGATGATTGTCAGTAAGTTCTTACATTGTCATTGGATACTGACAAGTAGACTTTAACTAAATCTAGAGATAATGAGATTGTGTTCCCCTGAGGAAACACAGTCTGCATTTCCTAGAGTTCCTGGGTAGGGATAACTTGACTACAATTAACCCATGAATTATAGTGACACTATTGTTGTTGGTAGAATTGAATATTTTAGATGGTGATTGATTGCGCAATGAAAATATATCTAAGAATTCCTTACTTCTTAACTTTCTTTTATCCTGTTCTTCCAATTATGCCCTGCATTTTTTCTTTTCCTGCTTATTAAAGTCCCAATGTCATGTGTTATTCCCTGCTGAATGAGTAGCACAAGGATTATAGTCCACTTTTTAAGCTTTTGTTCTAGCTGCTTATTTTCAGAAGATTTTTTAGCCTGGAAATGAAGGCCAGTAATCCCTTTCAAACTAATACTTGTTAGTATATCTTGAAGTATCTATGACAAGTCAAAGTTTTTTTTCCCATTCTTGTGGAGAATCTGTGGCTGCCCACATGCTCTTTGGTAATTCAGTGATAGATATATAAAGATTCTGTATTAAATATTGTCTTTCAAGTTTTACATTTATGAAGCGTTTAACTCTGCTTTTTTTTTTTTTTTGAAAAGCTGACAAATCTTTCATTATCTCACCATGCCTTTTAGTATTGCAGTTCAATTTTTGAAAAGCTTAAGGTGGCTTGCAAAATTACTTTCACTATTCCAAAAATTTCAAAGTAGAGACTTTGGATTCTGAAGCAAAGACAATATAATATTTTCTGTGTAAGGGTGATGGAAAGGTCCCCCACAGTTAATTATGTCTGTTTAAGGATAAGGGCAAGTTTCAAGTTTAGTAGGCTCTATACATTTCACATAATGAAATTTCATTGGATAACACCTTTTTCCCTTCAATTAAGAATAGAAAGTTAACAGGTCATGTACTCATTTCCTATTTAATAACAGCAGCTTTTTCTAAATCCTTCTTACAGCTACAATTAAGAATGACTTTTACAGTCTCAACTCTTTAGACCCAAGGCTCGTGTGAATAGCAAGAAAATGGGAATACAAGTGATATTAGACATCATACAATACTGTCTTCATCCTGAAAGATCCAATCTGGGTTGATCACCTGCACCAGAAGTTTACTCTTCTGAAGTTTCAGACTCATATTGGAGCCCACTCTATTCATCTGCACTTTTTGTCAGTGAATGTCCTCCCCCCCCCCCAACATTTGGGGGGGGGGGTTATAATGATTCCGATTCTGTCTACTTGGGCAACAAAGGCTATTTCCAGACTGTTTTGCCAGGAAATATTCTATGTGCAAGGATCTGTTTGTGTGAAACGAGGAGCTGATTGTTGGGCACTGTTGAAGGGCATTCTTTCCAATGCAGCATGATTATTCAGAGGATAGTTAAATAGATTCTTAGGAAAGAACTTTAGATAAGATTTCACCCATGGACATTCCAACCATATAATTTCTGTCTTGAAAAAAAGGAATGATTCATGCCTTTTTCAGTGATTTATCCTACTCTACAGACCAATTATAAATCACAGTATACATTCTGGGGGAAAATCATTTTCAGTTTGTTGACATAGTTGCTGCTACATTCACAAATGAGTTCTTCCTCCCATCAATAGGTCATACTTGGTTATCTTAGTATTTTAGCCTTTCTCTTTAAAAACTTATAGAAAAAGAACTACATGTAAAATATTAAATAACATTGAAAAGAAATAATATGATTAATATATGTAAGTTATAGACAAATGTTATTTAAATAACATGATTACAATCCATGTTTCACTGTGTTTATTTTGATAGAACAATCAAGGTAAATTAATTTCTCTCATGTTAAAATGGTCACCTCATGATTTGTAAGTGGCCCCTAAATTATAGGGATGTGATATTTTTAAGTTTTAAAAACCCCCTGAAAGTGATTCTTTTTAAAGAACCTCTATGAAGCTAATAAAAGGATCACGGAGTCTCTTCATGTCTTTGGGCTTGTCTTGGTAGTCATTTGTTGAAGTGATTGGTGGAATCACTAAAGCCTATCAGATAACCATACTCAGGTGGTCCTGGGAATTCCTGATGAGTGACAGGTGCAGAAGTTTCTGTTTATCATCTGCAGCAGAGGCAGATTTTTGTTTGTTTGCAGAGAAAGACAATCTGGTCTGCTGACAGCAGTTACTAAAAGGAGATAAGCTGAATAGCAGGTTTTGTAGTTCGCAAATTGGGCTGAAACTACAGTAGCCTTTGGCAGTAAAAAGAAGCTGACTTTTTCTGCTTAGAATGAATAATTTTTCAAGCAAAACAAAACATGAAGAAAATAAAGTATTAAAAATGCCATGGGTGGCAAAATGAGTAAAGAATCTATGGCTATAAATACTGTGTGTGTAATCAACTAATTTGTGATTTTATTTTGTTCTGCATATGAATTTCTTCTCTAGGGAATATCATTGAACAAAAGCTATGTTCAATGAAGTAGTAGCTGAAAACTTTATTAATTGCATAAAATACACATATTAAACACCTACAAATTTCTAGGTAATAAAATCTGCAAATGGGGATACTTGTAGCCACTATTTATTAGAAATACCCTATCCATATTTTCTATTCGTGTTGAATCGGTATTTTGTGGATGAATGCATTGTTTGGACATCTGGAGATCTGATCAAAATCACTTATCCAACTTTTTGGCCAAATGCTGCTTGTTTATGATGATGATATTCAAATGTTGACACCACATGTCAATAAAACATTAATAAAGGATATTTGTGGGCTGGCCTTTCTAACTTTCCTATCTACCAACTGGCTAAGGACCAGAATAGTGTAGTTGCCATACTAGTTCCTTTTAAATTCATCCATTTTTTAAACCATTCCTTACATCTATTGGGTCTTCAAGAGCACAGTCAATTTAAATTACTGATGCTGACTTGTCTCCAATAATAGTTATTTGCTTACTGATGTTAAGTAATAGTTATTTGAATAACATGATTACAATTCATGTTTCAGTGTGTTTATTTTGATGGTACAATCAAGGTAAATCAATTTCACTCATGTTAAAGTGGTCAACTCATGGTTTGCAGTTTTTTTTTTTACCTCATCTAGATCCTAATCTCTGTCATTGAATGTCCCCTAAATTATGGGGATATGGTAAGTGATTCTTTTTGAAGAACCTCTTTGAATCTAATAAAAGGATCACGGAGTCTCTTCACGTCAGATGAAGGAAGCAGACACATGTGTTTTAGTACTGTAATAGCACCTGCAGAAGAAGCTTATTTGTTCCTGTCACTGTTTCAAAGATTTGTCTAATTATGATTTTCTTCTTGCTCAATTACTGCTAACTTGCGGTAGTCTGTGTTTTAGTCTGTGTTTCATTGCAATTGTAAACGTTTTTTAAAAATTAGCTATATGTATCTTGGATAGGGAAGTATTTCAATATGTACATTAATTATTAAAAGATACCACTGTTTTTGTCAGTCTTTAGTAGTTTAGTAATGCTAACTATATTTTGATAGTGGGCATCATTTCTACTTTGCAAAATATAAAGTTGTTTCATTTTATTTTTTAACAGGAATTAAATTAAAAGGGGGTTGGGGATCCAGGCTATATATTATTTCTAATAGTAAGTTTTGTATAATAGAAACTTTTGTGTATATAAAATGTAATGTTAATTTTTTTCCCCATCTAATGCCTAATCCAGCTTCTATATTTCTTAGTTGCAACATATACCTGTGCTTATTAATATTTTATATAACTTTCATTCTTCTGGTTAGGAAAGAAAGGTCCTTCATAAACCGCTTTGATATTCATCTCTTTCATAGCAAATGCAGTTTCAACTTTATTTCTACTTTGGGCATCAAATCTGTCAAAAGAATGAAGCTTTGATCACAGTTCTTTTTTTCTTTGTTTTATACTTAAAATGATTTTGGTTTGTATTTTTGTTACCTGAAAGAGTTTTTCATATATTCTGCCTCTTCCCTGTTTCACTAGATACAATTTTTGAACAGAAATGCTTTAAATTTGCATTTATGAAAATATTAGTTAATTTTAATATCCATTCATTCCAGATTGATTTACAATTTGGCCTTGTGTCATATTATATGATCACTCATTGTCATAAAATAATTAATATGTGAAATCTTGTAAAGAGAACTCTGCAAGATTTTATATGTTAATTATTTCATTACAATGAATAATCACATCATATCCTATGACCGTGATGGCGAACCTATGGCACATGTGCCAGGAGTGGCATGCAGAGCCATTTCTTTGGGCACGCAGAGCTATCGCTATCGGGTTCTGGTGCGTTGGCCAGCTGGTCTTTTGCGTGCTGGAAAGATGATCTTTGTTTTCTGTCATGCGTGGTGGCCATCTAGTCTTTCAGTTTCTGGTGCGCATTTGCATGCAAAGACAAGCTGGTTGAGGCACATGTGTGCGCCGGAACCCGGATGAACAAAATGTGACGGCTCACGTACCCAAAGACACGGAAAGGGATCCCAGCAGTTGCTTCCTAGGGGAGTAGAGCTGTCGGCCTGGAGGGGTGAGCCAGGGTTTCCATCCCTCCCTGCCCAAGTGGGCTTTTTGCCCAGCCCCAGCCCTCCAGCTTGTGGCACATGAACATCCGTAGTCTGGAGTGCTTGGTCAGCTTGGGCACTACAGAAGAGCAGCGGCAGCAGGGCATGGAGCAGGAGCGACTGGCCAGCTCTCCTGGGGTAGCTTGGCTCCCTGACAATGGCTCCTCTTCCCCCAGCATCCCAGCCGGAATGGGCAGCACAAGAACCACCACCGTCCCTCACCCCTGGCTGGCCGCAGAGCACGCGGCTCTGGGTGGAAAGATGAACACACACACTGGAGCCTGGCCAGCTCCTGCCACTGCTGGGGGAAAGGGGCAGTGGTGGTTCTCACACTGTCCCAGGAGGGCTGGAGGAGAGCATAGCTCCTCACGCATGGAGACATTGCTGAGCGCCTGGCTCGCCAACAGGGAAGTAGCTGTGGTGGCTGGCCGGTTACTCCTACTCCTTGCCCTGCAGAAGTGGTGTGAGTGGGAGGCTGCACTCTTACTGGCCCCGACAGAGCCTTTGGTGGCTCAGCAATGGGAGGTGTGTGCTCGCCTCCTGGGCATACCTGCTGTACATATGGCTGAGATGACGGGTGGGTGTTGATTTCCTTTTTATCCTTTTTACACACCTGTTTTGGGAGAAAGTCTGTTGGGCGCCAGAGTAAGAGGCACGCTGGCTGGGAAGGGCTCACCCTTCCTTGGCAGAAGTGAGAGAGGGGACTGCGCTGGCTTGTTCTCTGTGGTGGGCGGGGCACTTCATTGGCACTTTTCTGCTTTTCGGAGCACGCATGTGCACTGGCCAGTTGGTCTTCATGCACGTGTGTATACCAGAAACTGGAAGTCCAGGTGGGCGGGGAGGCGCGCCGGAAACTGGGTGCTCTTCTGGTTTCCGGCATGCAGGCTTGTGCATGGCTGCGCGTGCTCCCATTTTGGCACATGGCACCAAACAGATTTGCCAACACTGTGCTATGATACGACGCAAAATGATATACATGAACATAAAAGAAGCTCAAATCCAAAATCACAAACCAGTGGCCTCTGATCCGTCAAATAAGAGCAAGACATTTTTCTTCTCTGGTTCTATGGGCCATGACATAATATTTGGCTAACTTGTCTGAATTTTTAAACAAGAATGGGATTTGACATACATCTGGATAATAGCAAGGTAAGAGTGCCATGTATCTGTATAAAATAGCCCACTTAGAAGATCATGTCTAGATTCAAATTATCTTGATTTGCAAGGGCCAACTTTCATTTAGTACAGAATTTTTGTATTTTCCTGCACAGCAGATTGCAGTTTGCCAATCTCAAGACCTTTCTCTAACTTGGAATTGATGTATGTAATAATCTGCTGGTTTCAGAGATCAGCTGATTCTATTCAAATTACATGATTTAGCTTATCTGAGACTGAAATATACAATTGGATATCATCAGCATACTAATACTGATTCTGGCACTTTGTAACCTATAGCCAAGAGGGTTCCCAGAAAGATATTATATGATTGAAGTCAAACCTTCAGAAGGCAGATCCAAATAAAATTGAGCCCTCTAGGTTTTGCTTCTATATATATTCTATATAAATCTATCAACATAAGAGGAGTTAAGTCCAGTACTGTAACTTCAACTAGCTAATTTTAAAGATTCAGGTTCTCACCTTTATCCTCAGAAGTCCTACCTCAAATGTACTCTAACAGTATAAACAAAACTAGGAACTTGAAATATTGCACTTAAAAATTTTGATATTTTTTTTAATTCCAAGAGAATAGAATATGATGTGATCCAAGTTGAGCTTTTGGTAGTGATTTGTGTTCAGACTTTTGCCTCAAAAGCTAAATGATTATAATTGATAACATGACCTTTTTAAAAAAATGATCCTTAATATATATATTTATCAGAATATTCTAAGTAATCTTTAGGCTTTAAAAAAGCTATTTAAAAATATACCAGAACTGCAGCATGATATGCATTTCTTAAATTTCATTTAAACATACAAAAAAAACACCCCAAAACAAAAAAACAAAACAAAAACCTAACCGTGATATCTACATAAAATTGGAATTCCTGTTTCATATAACTGTACAGCACTATAGAAATGAAATCATAAATAAAATAATGTCCTTCTTCGGATTAGGGTGAAAGAAAGCTAACAGTAACTATGTGATTATTATTCTCTGTGGGATTGCTGTGATTTGTACACAGTATAGTGGCATAAAGTTACAAAAACGTGATTCTCATTGTAACTTCCCTGATATATCAAAGACTTAACAAAATGGGAAGAAAGAGGCAAAAATGACATTAGCATAGTCTTGGGTCTCTTTGTAATAGAATACCATGATAGATTTCACTGAAATGCTTTGAAGTAAAAATAATATTGCAATAGTGGAATTGAATATTACTGTAAGACATTCATTGTAAATTTTAAAGGAGGGAGGGAGGGAGGAAAGGGAAGAATATTGAAGTTTTTAAAGTGAGCTGGAAATCCAGTTCCATAAGGGTATATCTGGCTGAATATATTAACCGAAACCATTTTAAAGTGATTTTCTTCCCGCTATGGCAATAATAATCTGTAAGGAATATTTGGCCTAAAAATTTCCACCGAAATGCTCTGCAATCAAAGCAAATACATGTTAAAATAAGGATTATTGTAACTAAGATCCTTTTTTAAAAAGTTGTTTATGACATTATTTTTAAGACCTCATTGAAGTTCTGCAGCAGGTGCAGAAACAACTGAAACTGTGAAAAGTTTGTTGTGCCAGACACTTCTCTGTGAGCTAAAGATATCTGGAAAACATTTAACATAGAAACAAGGCACAATTTATTTAGCTTGAAAAAAAATCTAAACACAAAAAGATGCCAAGTAGGTCAGTAAGTTATGCATTTATGTAACATTCTATTAATAAATTGGCTTAAGTATTATTTGAAAGGAAGTCTGTCACATTAGAAATGATAAATGTCTATAGACTGCCATATTGCTTCCAATATAAGCTGCGGGGTTTCTAGTATTTGTACTGCACAAGGAACAAGCAGTATAACCCAGAAATGCCCAAATGGGTTGTCCACTATTTCATATATATAGTATCAAAATCCATTAGATTAGCCTATGCATCTGGCTAATGTCTCCTAATTAGGATTTATGTTGATTTAAGCTTCTTCTAGTAATTGGTTTTTTACTTTGTCAAATTTCTAAAGTTAATATAAACTACCTTTGAAACTTCGATAACTTTGAAACTATATCAAAGTTATTAAAATACTTAATGGGCATGGCCATCAGTATTTTTGATAGTGGTTTGTTGTTGCATTCTAACAGGATATTTTTGACATGTGGTCTCCCACCTAGGTACTAATTAGGCCTAACCATTCTTCACTTCCAAGTCCAGACAGAACCAGCAAGGTGATAAGCAAATGTAATATAGGAATGTGATAAACAAAGCAAGATTGACTTGTTAGTGTTGTTATTTAGTATAATATCATTTTCTTGATTTATTGTTATTTAAACTCACTGTCCTTTGGTTGGGTTGCTTGTAGGTCATGGCTGTTTTTTATTTACTGATGGATTCTTTTTAGAGGGACCCACATCAGGGGCATAGCTGGAAATGTATGCAATGTTTCTGGAAATATTCCAGAAATACTGAATGATCCAGTTTAATTTGTCATACGTATTATTTTGTCATAAGCATTAGTGTCGCCTTTCCCCTCAAGGCATGTAAGATACATTTTTTAAAGCATCTATCTATCTATCTATCTATCTATCTATCTATCTATCTATCTATCTATCTATCTATCTATCATCTCCCAATGAATTGGGGACTGATTTTGTTTTCTGGAACATGCTGAAAATAAAATATTGTGCCTTCTTTTGTGCTTTTTAAAATACCTTTCAATATTTCTCTATTGCTTCTAAATTTTATCCTTAATACACTATACAATTTTTGTCCATAAAAGCCATAAACCTGGGATATGATTTCTACCAGGAACAACAACGACAAACTAAATGATCAGGCATCTTAAACCAACCTCACACATGGTTTGAATTCAGTGGGTGGTGCTGCTTTTGGAAAGAATAACATCCACTCTTCAGCAAGTTTTGTTTGGGATGGAAAATGCAGGGCTGCCAATTGGCTGAAAATATCTAAAAATAATGACTTTTAGTCAGACCATAGGATAAAATAATGTGACTATGACTGTCTTTGTGCCACTGGGGCATATGTAATACTTTTGTGAAGTTCATAATAAAGGAAAACAGATGGTGATATTTAAAGGGAAAATGTTAGCATTTGGACGAGTGCTAGAAACTCAGGTGACAAATGGATATTTTCCATATGATAACATTGTTTATATTCCTCACATTAGGAATATTAATGTGCAAGCTTAGTCCATGGTTCTTCTTGTTCTTTTTTTAGCCAAAGCTTCTAGGGACATTTTATTCTCATTTGATTATTTTGAGCAGAAATCAATACTATTGATTGGTAAAGCAGTTTTAAAACAAAAAGAATGCAATACTAAAGTAGCATGTGTTACACCATTACTTCAACCTTTGGACATCTAACATCTAAGTGGAATGATAAAAAGCAAGGCTTTTAGGTATATCAGGTTTCATGTAGAAGGATCTCTGCTGCAATAACTGGAGGGAAGCAATAAGAGGAAATGCTTTTATAACAGGGATGGATCTTTCAGTCGCTAATAAAAAAACATCTCCAATTTTTTAAAAAGTTGCAATAATAAGTCTTTAAAAAATGTAACTTTAAAAAAATAGGATTAGAAAAAATGTTTTGTTTTGAAATTATGATTTTGTTACTTTAGTTGGTGTTTAATATTGTCTTAAGAAGTGCTAGCTGATTCTACAAAGTTCTCTAAAATCCATAAATCTATGGTCACATTACCTCAGTTGGTGAGTTTTGTTTCCTATTGGAAACACACCCATTGGATATGCTGGATTTGCTTAATAATTATGGTGGCTCACTTTATGACCATTGTAAAATGATTATAAAATTGAGTCAGACCCTAGTGGTGGTTTGTTTAACAACTGCAATGACTTACAACCAAAATTTTGAGGTCCACTGTGGTTGTAAGTTAAGGACTACCTATACTAATTAGACACGTAATTTGTCTTATCTGGGTTCAAAATGTAGGAAGAAGCCCTTAGGTAGCCACCGTAAGTTTAAATTTCCATCATGTTGGGTTAGAATAACAATTAATTATGAGAGTTTGAGTTACCAACCTCTGGGATAATATATTTAACCACTGTAGTTTAACCAAGTTTAATATCACATCAACTTTGAGTTGTATCTAGATGGTTAAGAACTTTGAAGAGCTGTGTTTCTTTTGCTCATGAGCTTCAACTTTGAGTTGTATCTAGATGGTTAAGAACTTTGAAGAGCTGTGTTTCTTTTGCTCATGAGCTTCAACAGTAGTACTACTTTCATATGGTTTCTTTGTCCTTTTCAATTGCATTTAAGGACAGAATAGTTAAAGATCATCTGCCTTTTGAAACACAAATAGAATATCTAATTTACAGCATCTGCTGAAAATATCCTAATGATGCATTTGCATAGTATGAATCATTAAGAATTTTTAAAATAACATTCTGAATGTGATTTATGAAACACCACTATACAAACTAAGAATAAAGCCAGCTGTTGGGAGTTATTGTAGGTAAACATTTAGAATGAAAGAGAAAATATGATACTTTAGATGTGGCTTCGTTCATGTTTCTTAAACTTTACAATACTCCAGAGCACCAAGCAACCCATACATACTCAATGTTGCCTATAATATTTGGAATGTGCCGATCCAGTCCTTCTGGAGTAGCAGTCACAAACCAAACTTCTGAAGATTTTCCCCCAGAAGCCCCCAAAGCCCAAAACTTTTTAAAAAGGGAGGAGAGGAAGTGTATATTAATGGACTTCTAATTTAAGAAGCTGTGGCCTAAAACACTGGAATGGTGTTCACCAACTCATGTCTTCCAGATTGAACAATAGAATAACAGAGTTGGAAGGGACCTTGGAGGTCTTCTAGTCCAACTCCCTGCCCAGGCAGGAAACCCTACACCACTTCAGATGTGTTGGTCTTCTCATAATCCCCAAGTATTTCCATATCCAATTTATTGAAAAAGCATCAATTGCTGTGCTCTTGGAAAATTATTTAATCTATCCTAATCTAAATTTCAACAAAAGGAAACACTTGTATATCAACAGATATATATGTCTGACATCAGAATTACAAGCAAGATTATATTTAGTGATGGTTGAGCATATGAGTAAACATAATAACACTTATGGTGACAGAATGAAGTTTCAGATAGTCTGTGTTAGTGGTCTTCAACCTTTGCAGCTTAGTGGCCCAGCGGGGAGAAATGGGAACCAGGCTGCACCAGCTGCAGGCTGGTGCATACTTGTTGCACAAGTTGAGCTGCGCGCCATGTGCCCGCACGCAGTTCACACAAATTGAGTTCTGTGTGTGTTGTTGGGCCACCGCTCATGCATCCCAGTTCTGAATAGGCCACAGCCTGGTAGTGTGCCACAGCTCAGGGGTTGGGAACCCCTGGTCTGTGATGAAATATATTGTCCTTATTTTATGATTTGGATCTTAATTTAATATATGCTTTTGCTCTTAGCTGTTTTTTCTGGTCATACTGCTGGTTTCATATATGGGATGGAACTGCACATCTCATCAATGAATGGTCCTTCTGTGCTTTTAGATATAGAAAGCCCTTCCTAATTATGTAGTCCCATAAGTAGTCATAAGAAAAGACTACTGTTCTGTTGATGAACATCCTTCTGTTCATTATTCAGTCCATTGCTCATGTATCCATTTTCATACTGAGAATATGTGATATATGTAATGACTACAACATTCTGGTGCTATTCTGGGGAATATGGAGATATTATCCTCAATAAATTCCCACACTGGCTTCTGAAACACTGCGACTGATCTATCTACAATTTGACAGTAGCTTTCAGTTCAGTACCAGAATAGGGCTTTGTCTTGACAGACATTATACATGACACTCTTTGCATATGTATCAATCTGTTCACAGAAAACTGTGTAATATATATCACCTGTAGGAAGCCCTGCCTGAAATGAATGGAGCTATATGATTACATTTCTGATTTATTTATACTTAAATAGCAAGTTGCAATGTATTTATAATTAAAATTCAATTTCAGTAATGCTGCAGTCTTAGTATCCTAGAAACCAATTCAAGTGGGTTCTTTGGAAAAAAAATATACAAAGTATGGGTTTGTATATAGGGCTTTAAATAAGATTAAAAACCCCACAAAGTCCACTCCATTTTTAAAACCTTTTTTTCCTTTTTTTCAGGTGGCTGTTCATTTGATGAACCATTTACATCATGTGGATATGGTCAGTCGGATACCGATGATTTTAACTGGGATCAAGTGAACACATTCACAAAGCCCACAACAGATCCGTGGATGCCCACAGGTAGTTTTTACTGGAAATAATATTTTTAATCTGTCTTTATTATATTTATAGAGGAATAGCATAAATAAGTTTTCTTCCTTTGGTTATATTGTTGCTTAGGAATACTAAAAATCTGGAATATCTGTATATCTGGAATTTAAAATGTATCCAAATTAGGAATTGTTTGCTTCTTTGAAGTAATATTAAATATATAAATTAAACATTATAAGTAATTGCTTATGTAGTCTGATCAGGTTACAGGTCTTCTAGATGTAATGTCATATGAAAAGAAAATTGTTCTCTACAGAAATAAGAATAATCGGAAAGCAGCAAGACCAATAAAAATTTTACATGGTTTTATAATTTGAAAATTAAGCACTCTACTTCTTACAGATATTTAAAGATTAATCAAAACTTCAGAACTTATTCTCCTAGACAATATTTACAACTCTGTGGGAATATTTGTGAATAATCTCAATTCAGTATAACCACTTGTGTAATATGTATTTTTTCTGTAGTTGTTTCCTAGATTTGGTGTTGTATAACTATTATACAATTAATCTGTAGGCTGCAATCAGCCAATTTAAATTGTACTTTCTACAAGCTGACATTTTTGGGATTTCGTCAACATTATCTTCAATTTTTTTCATTAGTTAAAGGTTTGGTACATGAGACAAAAACTTCACAGTATAGAAGGGTTCATAATTTTACCTCAGTTTTGACTAATGAATATTTCTGAATTTAATAATGTATTTATATAATGATGTATACAAGAAGGGTAAAAACAAGTCTGACATCTGATATGAAGTCTGATATTAAACAGTAAAAACAACAGATGTGAATCTGTGGTTTGTCTTTCAGTGTAATCCTAATAAAGATTGGTTGCTTCAATTATAGTATCACCTTATGAATGAGATGAGTGGCATATAAATTTAAATAAATAAGCTTCATTTAAATAATTAAATTGTTAGAGGTTTAGTCAACACTGCAAACTGTCAGTTAATGATATGAGCTCAACTGAGGCACAAAGTTATAGACTAGAGGAAAATACGTAGAATACATTAAGCTAGCTTAAAGTCGCTTTTAAGAATGACACATTTTATTATTTAGCTATTCCAATAATAGTCAACATAGATGCATTTAGAATATATAATTTAGTCTCCACTAACACCACACAATCAATAAAAGCAATTAAAGTCATTTTGGTCAATGGAAAATAATTCAAAAATCTGAATTTGGTACTTCTCTTTATTACAAGTGCTATGGCAGATATGGTGGTACTAAAGAAAGGAACAACTTGCTGCAAGGCCTGTCCAGAGGCTACTTTCACTCCTACAGCGGCGGGGCTCCGCCCATGAGAGCCTCAAATTCCAGAAATGCTATCTTACTTCAGAGCTTGGATCTCACAGGCCATTAGGCAGGAGATGGTGGCAGAGTTTCAGCAGCAGCAGTGGTTGCGTGCATCAATGGCTGAGTAGGATTTGCAATCAGAGCAGAGGCTCTACACCGGTGAGGAGCAACTCTACAGGCCTCATTCTCCTCAACCTTCATTCAGAAACCAGTTCTCTCTCAGAAGGAAAGCTATGTGATGATAAGGTTTTGTCTGAGGATGAAGGTGATTCATCTAGCACCCAGCCACCAAAGGCTTATTCCATCCCAGCATATTTAAACCTCTACTCTTCAAGGCTAAGAGCATGACTCACCTCAGAAATCCAGTAGTCCAGGAAACCCTCAAGACGAGTCAGATCCTGAGGACTTCATTTTTACAGAGAAGATCACAGAGGCTGATGCCATACCTGTGCCCAAGATGTTTCTAGATGTGATCAGGAGACAGTGGGTCACACTGGGGTTTTACTCCCGACTCAGTAGTTCGGAGACCACATTCTTCAATGTTAACCATGAACTACTGGACACAATTTAGGTCTTGTTGGTGGATGCACCTGTAGCGGCCTTGACCTCATTGTCCGTGTTACCACCTGATGCAGAAGATGTGCTTAAAGCTAGAAAAGGAAGGAGGAGATGTCTTTGCAGAGCACATCAGGCTGACACCTGGGCCATTAGGGCTTTCACAGCAGCTTCTTTCTTCACTCGGGCCTCATTGCGTTGGTTCAAGCAGCTGCAGGGAAAGATCCCTGTGGAAAACCTTTGAGTCCACCAGGACATTAATAAGATTATTGTAGTGGCCAAAATTATGGTGGACGCCACGTTGAATGCTGCCAGGTTTTCTTTGAGGGCCATTGCCTCTTCGGTCACAGCCCGTTGAATGTTATAGCTCCATCGTTGGAATATGGACAACAAGAATAAATGGAAATTCAAGGGGGAGAAACTATTTGCAGAGTCTCTGGATCTGCTTTTAGTGGAAACCAGAGCCAAGTGGGAGATTCTTCTGTCTCAGAGCAGGCGAGAAGACTACCACCCTTCGCCCTATTTTAGGAGACCCTCCTACAGGCAGGGGGGGGGGCTTTCCCTGACAGCAACGACCCTTTTTCCCCAGACCTAGCTACCAGGCAGATAGGCCAGCATTTGGATCCAGAGGCAGACAGCAGTCATAGGAGAATCTGTGGATCTGATGCCCTTTTGTGGCAACAATAGCAGATCCTTCAGGCATTCCAAGTGATGTCAAGCTGGATCCCCGCCATAGGGGACCGTCTTAGTCTATTCACACATCGTTGGGAGCAGACTACAATGGATGCCTGGATCAGGGAGACAATAGGAGGAGGGCTGTCTCTCAAGTTTCTCTCTTCACCCCCAAAATGTTTCATCTGCTGCCCTGTTTCCAGAGATCTGGCAAAGAAGGAATTCATGGAATCGCCAATCCAGTATTTGCTGGACATTCGGGCCATCCAACTGTTGGCGGTGCATCAGAAAGGGCAGGGGTTCTATTCAATGTTGTTCGTTATCCCAAAGGCATCCGGGGGGTGGAGAGCAATTCTAAATCTCAAGGGACTCAACAGGCATCTGGTCTACAGAAGATTCAAGATGCATTCCCTCTATTCCATTCTGGAAGGGATTTGGGATGGGAACTTCTTGACCTCTGTGGATCTGATGGAGGCTTACCTCCACGTGACTGTTCATCCAAATCACCAACAGTTCCTGCAGTTTTGCTATGCCGGCTGCCATTTTCAGTACACAGCCCTCCCATTTGGCCTGTCATCGGCTCCTTGAACATTTACCAAGATCCTGGCAGCACTGGGCAGCATACCTCAGAACCCTTCCCATCAGGATCCAGTGCTACTTGGACATACCCTGATTGAGTTCTCCTCACACCTGCAAGCAGAGGAGGATCTGCATACGACAATTGGGATCTTCAGGGAGCATGGCTTCTCAATAAACATTTGGTCCCCTCGACCAGGCTCGAATACTTGGAGTTGATTATAGACACCTTACTGGACACATCATTCTCTACCAGGAGCGACGGGACAGCATCAAGGCCTTGATAGACCAGATCCTGTCAGCCAGAGGGGCTCCTCTTGCATTGCTGTCTCAGCTCCTGGGCAAAATGATCTCCTGCATTGCCATAGTTCCCTGGGCACAATTTCATGCCAGGTTCCTGCAGTGGTTTCTGCTTCCCTATCAAAAGGCGGGCCAGGGCAATTCAGCAGCGAGGGTTCAAGTGCCACTGAGGGTACTTCACTCACTCTGCTGGTGGCAGTCCCGGGCTATCTCTCGGGGTTGTTGCTTTAAGGAACCTCAAAGACTGACCATCACAACTGACGCCAGCCTGTTCAGTTGGGGGGCCCACCTGGGATCACAGGTCACCCAGGGGTGGTGGACGCAAGAGGAGCTGCATCACAATAACAACTGGCTGGAGCTCAGAGCATCTCAGTTGGCCCTCAAAGGATTCCAGCAGGTTTCAGGACAGCATGTTCTACTCTTCACAGACAATATGGCCATCAAGGCCCACATCAATCAGCAGGGGGCGGGAAATTGATTGCGGGAAATCCTCTGATGAATCCTCCTTTGGGGTGGATCATTTGGGAGAACCCCAAAGGAGGATTCATCAGAGGATTTCCCGCAAAGGAGGATTCATCAGAGGATTTTCCCCAAAGGAGGATTCATCAGAGGATTCACCCCAAAGGAGGGGAGTGCATTTAAGGGGGTGAATCCTCCTTTGGGGTGGATCCTTTGGGAGAATCCTCTGGGAAGTTGGTGCTAAGGGTCTGTAGGATGATTCCCTTCCTTTTCTGTTTGGATTGGAAGGTTTGCCTCTGCTCAAAGGGCAAAGTGGATAGATGGTTCCCTTCTTAAAACTACCGGGAGGGGTGGGGAGGAAGCTGCTCGGCCATTCTGTATTCTTAGGGAACTGGTGGAGGAAATGAGAGTAAAGAAAACTTAAAGAGGGGAGGTTTCGGGCAGCTGGAGCAAGAGGAGAGCGCACGACCGTACAAGGGACGAGACCATGACCCGAAGCTCTGGGGCGGGAAGCGAGGCGTGGGGGGGAGAGAAACAATCGCATCACCCTCCCTCTGCCACTTCCTCCCACCCAACCCTGAAAGACTCACCGACTTGCAGGACCTTGTCGACGCAGCTGCCGTCAATCAAAGCAGTGCCCCTGCAGGAGGGCAGGCGGTTTTCGTCGGCAGCGGGGTCTGTCTCACCGCTGCTCCTGTTATTGGAGACAGTGCTGGTGAGAGAGGCGCCAGCGCTGACAGGAACCATGGAAGCTATGGCTTCCCTGCCCGAGAAGCAGCTGAAACGTTGCCAGTGGAGGAATGCACAGCACTCCAAACGCAGCAGCGCACAGGCAGAAGGGAAAGCAACAGCGGCGGAGGAAGCAATAGCAGCAGGCACAATGCAAAGTGCCCCACCACCACTGAGGCCGACATCCACACCGCCACTGCCTGCCCACTGACCCGGCCTGCACCCAGCACCATACCTGGGTCTGCAGCAAAGGTGCTTGGAGGGGTCTCTGCTCTCCGCCATGATCGGCCGTTAGCGGCTGGTGATGAGGCATGGCTGCCCACGGGGCGCTCTAGGTGAGGGGGGAAATTTAAGTCACCCCTGAAAAGATGGCCTAGCCATTTTTTCAAGGGTCAAAAGAAAATAAGGCCCAGCCTTATTTTCTGAGAAACACGGTATACACCCATAAAGTAAGCAATAATGAGTAATGCCAGAAGTAAAAAAAGTCATAACTAATAATCTAGTGTTACTTAGTGGTTAAATCATAACATTTCAACATCCCTCTTCATATTACAGTCATTTTTCTGCATCTTTGGAAGTTGCAAAAGTATTTTTCAAATTTAAAATAATTGAAAATGTCACAAACCATCTTTGGCATGAAAAAAAGTCAGGAAAATAAAATATACAAATTCCATAGTTGACGTACACTTTCATTATGAACAATCACAATTGGCCAGGTGTTTCATAAAATAATGCAATATTATAATACAATCTTAGCATAGATGGATTTTTCCTTTCTATCCCAGTCATTGCATTCTCCACATAGGGGTTTTTGATTTGATGTCTTAAAAAAGTCAAGGAATACATGGGTTGAAAAATAAATTCTGAAGGTCCTGAAGACTCGGTTTTGCCAGCCAGCCTGGGGAACCCAGAATGGAATGGAGCCCATCAAATGACTTATTTAACTATGTGTTGTCATCAGTTGGGGGGGGTGTGTGGATGGGTAATTCCCCCCCCTCTACTGTATTTTTATTGTTTATAAGCTTCCTAGAGTATGTGGCTATATAAATTTTCCAAATAAATAAATAAAATAAAAATAAATTATTTGTTCTTGTTTAGTTATTATACTCCTTCCAATTCTTTGTCACTCAGTGGTGTTAATAAAGCAGGACTTTCTGTTTTGACTTCTTGTAAACTGATTCTTGTGATATCAACGGTATGTAGATATTTTTTCCTTTATCAGCCTCTTTTTCAATTATCTTTGATTTTTACAAGCATCAGTGATTTTTGCATTAACTGTGTGTATCTAAAATAGTTAAGCTTCCTTAATTATGATCGATTTTATGCATTCCTTTATTTATGTATTTATTCAATTTTGACACTGTCTTAACTCCATACTGAGTCTCGATAGCTCAGAGGCTGACAAAACAAGATAAAAACTGCAATATCCAGTAAATGCTGAACATGATGGGAAATCCTGCCAAACAATCACAACAAGAGACATAGAAAAACCAAAACAAATAAGGGGTTCCATCTGCCCTTTTAGTTTATTTCACTTCATTTAATACACAGTGATTACTTCTTTTGTGTATCTGTGCCATCTTTTCTTTATATTTTCTTTTTCTAGTATCAAACTGGAAACAGGCTTTTGTATAACGTTTCCTTTCTGTAATTTTTAAAAATGATTCCATCTTTCCATTCAGTTGTTATCTTTCATTTATTATTTTCACCTCTTGTGCCAAGCTCCAGTTTTTTCTTCTGCTTGCTCCAGAGCAAGCTCACTTTATGGGAAGTAGGTTCCTAGGTCTTCCTCAGTTCACTCAACAGGAAGAAATACTCCTATTGCATGTAGTGAGCAAAGAGCAGCAATTCCCCCTCCTAAACTTTCTCTTTTCTGAATTAAATTTCCCCACCAAACTCCTATTTCCTCACTCGATGGGTGAGGATGGATGCATCCAGTGATTGTTTGCATAGTCTTAGTGGTTCTGGGAAGAGACCAAAAGTCACCATAATATACCGATGAGTTGAATTTTGCATTACACTAGCTCAAAATAGTGGCTTGACAGCTTCAAAAATCTACTTTGCCCCAGTGATGTATAAGAGCATCATTGCCATAAATGGATTCTGACAATTACCTGAAAAGGGGATGTTATGCCTTCCTCCAGAAGAAAAAGTTGGTTTTATCTACATAAAGCATCAGTTTGTGGAAATTCTGAAACCAAAAATTAGTGAACTGGAAATCAGAGTATCATTAATATACCTTATTTGTCAAGATGAAGACACCTTGAGTAGTGCGGATACTTCTTGAGAAAGGGAGGACATTTTACAACTTCATCAAAGATAATTATAAAGTACTTGTCATCACATCAGTTGTCAGATGCCAACAAGCACAAAGTAGCTTTTCCCTAGATCCTGGCGATTAACTCTAGCCTGCAAAGAAGTTTCTCCAAAAATACTCCCACAGATGAAGTTTGTTTCCTGATCCATGTAGAAGAGGTCCATTACCAATGATTAAGAAGAAAATGTAAGAAAGGTAGTTCTGTCTTGAGAAGCAGAGAAGCTCCTACTTGTCATCCATATCTCATTGTGGCATATACACTGTATCCCAAGTTTTCAATTCCAAGATATGACAGAAAGATTGAAGAGTGGCTTTCCTTTCCTGCTCATCCATATAAGCACCAATGATACTACAAGGCATGCCTCCAAGTGATTTCATGGCTTTAAAGAGGATGGTGAAGGAACTCAGATGATGTTTTAGTAATGCTTCCAATGGAAGGCAAAAGTAAAGCAAGATAAATACATTTTAGAATGAATTGCTGGTTGCAACATTAGTACAAGAGATAAGAGATTTGGATTTTTGAACAGTGGTTCAAGTTTCAGGGAAAGGATGCTGTTTGAAAAGATGGAATTCATCTCACTAAGGAGAGAAAATACATTTCTGGATAATGACTAATTAACCTGCTTAGGAAGCGTTACACTAGAATACAAGAAAGGGAATTGTTGAGTAACAAATTGGCAAGTAATAGGTGGAATATAGCAGCAAGTGAAATCTTTGGGAAATTACCAGTTTAGCAAAGACCCAAAATAAATATAATACATGGATAAATGAAACAGGAAACCAAATGCGAGGAGTCTAGTCTGTTAATTTAAATGTCTCTATACTCATGCACAAAGAATGATAACAAAATGTGTAGTGATTAAGGTACCAGATTAGAAACTAGGAAAATACGACTCTAGAACTATCATAGGCATAAAGTCTATGTCACTTTGCACCGGTCACATCCTCAGCCTTGGAAAGAAGGTAGTTGCCAGGAGTTAACACTGATTCCAATGCAGACCAATGCAGAGCACTACGATGAGCTGATATCCTGCTGATTAGCAGGAAAGAGTTATGAGAAAAATAGTGGCTGGATGCTGTGGCTGGATGACAAAACCTATCTGGAAGAAGGAGAGATTTTGGAGATTATTTACATGACTCTGGACAGTTTCTCCTTGTGAGTAGATCATGTTGAGTCCTGGCAACTATCTTGTCCCCAAGGCTGAGGGTGTCAAATTTGGTACTGAGCATCTTTTGAAGCAAAAATCTTGTCTTGGTATTTGTCTTTCTCCCAGTGTTTGACACACAAGGTGAACTTGTTGACATCAACTGATTTGCTACTCCTTCCAACCGAAATAAAGGGTCACATGATAAGTCACATGGTTTGTTCAGTACTTATCATTTTTAGTACTCTTCACTCCTCCCAGAATGAAATAGCAACAAGTAACAAGGTACTATTCTACTTGATGTAAGGTGGGTGCAAAGTAGAATAGATTTTGTGGGAGGTCCTCCTCTGGAGGTTTTCAAGAAGACTAGACATCTAGCTCTTGAGGGTGGCTTAATTAGTTTTCCTGCAATTCTCAAGCAGCTCATCTCAATTATTTTATCTTTATATCTATAATTTTTATCATGAATTTGGATTATAATATTTACTACAAATTAAACTTAAATAAAAATAAAAAGAGTAAAAGATCAAAAGAAAAATAACGAGAAAAGTAAGAGTATAATAAATAAAAAAAATAGTGTCTTTAAATTTTAATCACAACTCTAAACAAATTTAGTAATTCTTTACCTTCTAAAGTTACAAACATTTATCTCTTTATCCCACATATCATCTGTTACCTATTAAACATTAATCTTTCAGTCCTGGTATCAGGAGAAACTCCATAAAGGGAACAGCCAGAAAAAAACAATTTATATTGTTTTACTTTAATCAAATAAACTAATTTTATGTCCCTTCCTTTTACCTCAAACAATCTTAATCCTTAATTAATTGTAATATCATAGAATTTGATTTCTCTTTATTTTTTCGTTGGCCCATTGCAGAAAGTTTTTCAAGGCTAATTTAACAAGCCTTTTTTGTAAATTCAATAGGGAAAAAATTATCCAGATCATCTCTTGGTTTGTGATTTGTATTTTCCTTTTAAATTCTAAAACTTCAGCCAAGTTTTTTTTAGTTATTCAGTGAAACATCCTTTTCTAAATTATTCTCTTGCCCTGTCCATTGTAAATCCAATTTCAATACCACCGTTATCTTTTCAAATAAAATTTGTTCTACATCTGACATTTCTTCAATAACATGTGTTGGTCATAGTTTAGCCATAGACTGAGACAGCATTACTGGCATTGTGGTTATCATGGCTCCTATTTTCTGATTTCATTCTTTAAAAATCTCGTTTGTTATTTTTATTGTCATAATAGTTTACATCATCTTACCTTTGTGTATGTATCCATCTATACACAAATTGATCTACATCATGCTGATTGTTATTGCAGATTGGAACTCGGTAGTAATAAACATAACATTTTAGCGTTGTATTTAGGCCTATTTCCACTTTTAGCATTATCCAACTGCTTTCTATAAATATATTAACTGAACTCAGTGGTTCCTTAAAAAAAAAAGCAAAACGAAAGGAATTTGTAATGACATTCCAATTTTATACAATGCTATATGCCTTAGTGAGTGAATTAATGATTATTTATGTTTCACATTCAATTAAGCATATTGAGGAAGTGAAAACATAACTTTATTCCCACTTCTAAGTGTTGTAGTAATCAGTCCTTTTATTCATTTAATTTAGTTTAATTTTGGTATAATATTTTACTATATAGTGTGATTGTCAGGTGCAAGAAACCATGAACCAAGGTTGTTCAAATGTGTACAGGTTTATTCCATGCTAGCTTTCTATAAAAATCTGAACTAATAGTAATGGTAAGGCAAATTGGCAATAGATAAGAATCAAGAAGGGCTGGATTTAGATCTCTTGTGGGTGTGAAGGGACTGCAAATTCATGATGTACTTGACCTCTCCCTCAGATTCAGCCTGTCATCTTCTCCAATGGTCTCTATTCAATTTTCCTCATTAGGCATTATACATACAATGATATTTAGAGCTAGCAGATACCCTATCATTTTTAAAATAGGCTTTACAGAATGGTGTTCTGTAACCAGTTCCTATGGCTGTGAGAGCCAATGATTACATTTTCTGGAATGTTATGAACCAAGTGAAATCAATGCTGAGACTTTACGTCTAACTCATCAGTCATTTGTTTGCGGCTAATGATGCAAGGGCAGCAGGGTGGCAGAGCTAGTTTCTAAGCATTTGCTAGTCATTGTACATCATAAGATAATAATGTTTACGCTTGACATACATCCATTTTTTTTCCTTTAGATTTTCCATCTACTTTCCATTTTAGGCTTTGTTGCTTATGTCAGTAGTGGTTGCATTCTGGCCCAAGGCAAATTGCATTGAGCAATGCCTTTCTTAGATGTCTTAGATTCTGCATTGTCTCCATCTTTGACTTGGTTACCACTTGTTCTTTTTTTAAAATCTTTTCGGAAATCCCTTGCAACAGGCAATTATTTTGGTTGCACCTTGTTACCAGATCCCAGTGAACTTCTCCTATATACCCTGCTATCCCCAGCCCCTCTAAAAAAGGTTATAGGAACATCTTATGCCCTCTGAGGCAGCATTAATTTTACTTAATGCATTTTTGTAGTGCCAAATAAGGATGGCTATATCGTATCTATACCCAATTTCTAGGATTTCCAGGAGTTCCTTTTAGTTTTGAAATTTCATAGATTGTCTTTTGCATTCACTCTCTCTTTTCTATTAAAGAAACAATAGTTTTCATGACAGGCCTTATATCATCTTCCGTATTTCCCACTCATTGTCACTATATATTTTATAGTGTATATATCTTTACACTAGGGCACAAACTTATCAATTTCAAATACTTTGTGTAAGATTAGCTACATGAATACACACACACACACACACAGGAAATGAATCTGGATGGTGTATAACAAAATATTTTTATTTGTTAAATGCATATTAATTTATAATAGTATATTTGAGACTCTTATTTAGATAATTATATTTGTACAATTTCATGGTGCCATCTCGTGTGCGATCTGGATTATAAACTTGAATAAGAAAGTAACCTTAGAATAGTCTTAATCAGCAATATCATGTCCACTGGTCATAAATCTCCATCATTTTTGTCTCACATTGTAATTGCTTAAGCATATGGCATTGAGCAGAATAATATTGGCCTTTATGAAGTTGTAGAAATGATTGTACTTTCACTCCTTACTGGGCTGTTCAACAGATAACACTTTTCAATGCATGTCAAAACATCCATGGTTTGCTCCTTTAGAAATCAGTTCAGGAGAATCCATCAGCATCATCTCCTTGTCCTTTTTGATAGTAGTATTATATTTATTCTACTAATGAGCCAAGTATGAGTCGACATAATCATTGTTATGTGCTTCAAATGTGGGTAATCAGGAATATAAAATTAATCCAATAAACAGGGATTAAAATCCGATTAAGGTAAAAATATTGTGTATTAAATAATAAGATGACCTTGAAATAGACCTGCCTGTGATCTTAAAGATAAAACATATTGGCAGTTGGCTTCCTTCATAATTAGTGAAATTGCAGTGACTTGTTGTAACACTAGACATACAGTGTTCTCCTAAGCTATGCCTAAGATTGTATATTATTTGTTCTCTATGTTTTAACTTTGTCTATTTCTATTGTAATTATTTATTCATAGTTATGTTATCAGCTGTGACTTTATAAAGCACATTGAAACCATATTTTCCCTTCTTAGAGTGGGAGGTGCAAGTTTCAGGGAAACATAACCCTTTTGTAAAAATAATGAGGATGTAAAAATAATAGGAGCAATTACTTATTCTCCAAAGAAGATGTGCTCTGTTCCTAATTTGACTGCAGTTATTAATGATCAGAATGTGGGCTGAGATGTCAGCATTATTCAAATGTCATTAAAAGTGTGTGTGTGGGGGGGGAGGCTGATCAGTACATTTCCTCCCCAGCTTCTTATTCCTCAAACTTACTCATTTTAAAATATGGATTCTATTGTTGCTTGTTGTTGTTGTTGGTATTTTGAAAGCTTCTTGGACTTTTCAGCTCATTTACTCTCAATATTATATTTTAATATAACTTGAATGAAAAATCTTAGATGTAAAATATAGAAACTCCTCTTTCTGAATGTGGTTATATTTTCTGGTTATAAATGTATAATATTCAGATTATATTCTCTTTTATGAAGATACAATAAATTATAATTTTCTGTTACTGAGGATCAAATAATACTGCATTTTCTCTGAGTACCAAATATCACAGTATTGTCAAAGATGGTAGATAATGTTCCAATCCATTAAGAAAGGTTATGGCTTTCTGAGAATAAAACTATTATTCTCAGGGTCCTCAAGGACTTGTTTTCGTCAACACTATGCCTGAAAGGTAAGGCAGGATGCTACTGTATGTAGATACAGCAAACCAAAAGTTAATTAAGTATCCCTGGAGACCAGAATATATTGTTAAGTTGTCTTTTGCTCCTGAATGACATTTAATAATATTGAAGGAAACAGAAGCTTAAAGGTGTTTTAGATACTATAGTGGATTCTGGTATGGTCTACTGCAATTTTGCAATGAACTTCTGACTCTGACAACATATACAAACTAGGATTTTCAGGTAAACTTCTGATAGTTCACATGGACAAAGGTGATTCATTCCACATAATTTTCAAATAAAAATTAATAATCTGTTCCATGTAGGACCAAGTGCTTTATATCCAGAAAGAAAATCTAATTGTATTTCCTCCCATAGAAATATATAGTGATTTTTATGATGATCAGTGTGAAAAAATGTGATTTTCTTTTTTTTTTTAAGCAAATTTTATTAATTTCAAAGACAAACAAATCATCATCAACCATTACATATTTGAACCTTTTTCCATTATAAATTTTACAAGTCAGATAAAACCTTATTTTATACACTACAATTCTATTTTAAGCCATTTCCATATGAGCATAAAAATACCTCTTATCCAATTTCTCTTTACTTCTCTTTACTCTTATTCAATTTCACTATTATTATTTCATCTATTTCTTTCTGACTTGATTACCATTATTCTCATTCTGTATTTCTACAAGGTTTTTTTAATACTCTCAAAAACATAAACACACAACAAACACAAACATATAAAAAATCTTTTAGGAAAGTAACTTGGCCCCAGGTACCTCTCTTTATATGGGCTTCAATTATATGCTCATCTTACATATCATTACCTATTTTGTTTACCATTCTATATCTTCTATATAAACTTCTCCACACATTTCACTCTTCATAATTCTATCTTATTTAATCCATCTTAATTTAAATCATTATGTTTGTATCTTTTGCCCATTCTTTATTATCCCTCTATCTCATTCCTTATAAAAAAAAAGAATTTCTCCTGAAATCACTAATCAGAGTATGATGCCTTTCTATCCTCCCCCTAAATTAATTAGATTAACATTTAAAATAACACCTAATACCCAATCTGATTCTGCTTGGTACATTCTATCTACTAATTTTTTTCTTTTAATAACAATAAAAACAGAGTGATAAATCCAAAATGATTAAATACATAGTTAAATAATAAATCTAAATATTAAATCTTATAACATTCCCATTGCCTTTCCCTTTAATATTTTATTACATTTTAAAATCAATCATTGTTAAACATTTCAACATTTTAATTTCTTATTAACTCTTAAGCCATTCTAATTTTCTATTTCTAATACAGATGTTACAATACCATCTTATGTACCTTGCAAAATCTTTTTTTAAGGAAATTGTACTTTACCCTTTGTCCCTAAACAAAATTCCTCTTTTCCCATCTAATTTCAAAACTTTGTGGCTTTTCTCCGCCTTTCCCCTTTCTTTCTTCCCCCACCAAATCTTCCTACCCCCTTCTTCTAGCCTCTGCCTTGCTGGCATCCCTTCTCTGTTGTGTTCCCTTTTTCTTTTGTTTACTATCATTATATTTATTTTGCATCTTATTTTTCTCTTTCTTAAATGTTTTTTTAGATCTTAAGTCCTTCATTTTCCTCGCTTTCTTCCTTCCTTCTTTCTTAGTTAAATTTTGGAATTCATTAAAGATGGCATCTTCATCTTCTTCTTGTTGTTGTTCTTCTGCCTCCATCTGTTGTATTGTTTGTTGATAGTCAACCAGCGCCATTTCTAAAAATAGGAAGGCTTTTTCCATACCATCTTTACCGGCTGCTTTTGTTTGCTCATATTCTTCCCTCAGTTCCTCAAAAGAAAAAGCCATTATAGATCTTTTCTTTTCTTTTCTTTTTCCCCTCTTTCTTCTTACACCAACCAAGATATTTCAAAAAAAAGTAAAACAATCCCAAAATCCACAATCCTCAATCAATCCAAGCCAAGACAAAATTCTCCCTTTCTCTTCCAGGGGTAGTATCAGACAAAAGAAAAAAGAAAGTCCAAATCTGTATTTTGAAGCCTTATTGGAGTTCTATTTCTGTCTTCAAATCCTTAAGGCATCTCCTCCAACAAAATCAAACCAGATGAATATATTTTTTGTCCTCTCCTTCCGACTTATCCCATAAAGCTAGTTTTACCTGAAAAAAACAGGTTTCTCAATGTCCACTTATTAATTCCGTCGGGAAGGAGAGTAAACTTTCCTTTCAGCACCACCAAACTGCCGCTTTTTCCTCTTCTAGAAGGTATCATTCAGAAAGTCATAATTTTCAGGAGTTTTGTTAAATATGTCTTAGAGTCCTGGGAACCAAGAAAAACTTTCTCTTTTCAAAACTTTCTCCACTTCCTCCTGCGCATTCTTACCCGGCTGCCAGCTTCTTTGTGGCGGCCATTGCGGACCGCCGCTGCACCGTCTTGGGAAAAGGGGTTCTGCCGGCCGGGAGGGGTCTGCAACACCCCAAACCCCTCTCCGGATCCCCCTATCTTCAGCTGCCCCTGCAGGTCAGCCTAGCTCCGGACCCGTCCGGATCGAGCACCAAAAGCGGCTAGCGCAGCAGGGATCGCGCAGCTTCGCGCATCCCTGCCGCTTGCGAAGCCGACAAACCGGAAGTGTCAAAATGTGATTTTCTTGAAAGTGAGTGATTCTAATAAATTTATGAAGAAGAACTTGTCCGCTTATCAGACCAAAATTATAGTCTTTCACTTTTAATAATTTATCTATTTAAATGTTAAACAATAAATAGGTTTTGCTGGATTATAGTTGGACTGAGTTCTGCATTGGGGAAAACCAATATTAAATAGAAATTATGATAAAAGCCAAGCAGAAGTCCTAAACCAATTAAATTATTCATTCAGAAACTTGGTAATTGATTAGTTAGGATAAAACAGACTTAAGTGACAGAGACAACCTTGAATCCACAGGCAGAATGATTAAAAAGAATTTCTCTAGAGAAAGTGGGAAAAATAGATTAGGGAAGTTCAGAGTAGATCCATGCCAGGATTCTTTGGGAAAAAAATTAAGCAGAGGGGGATAAATGTTTCCTTTACTTCTAAACTGTACATGGTGTTTTTCTCATGGTTTAAAAAGCTTAATTAATTTACAGCAGAACAGAGCCCTTTGTAAAGAAGCAACTCCTTTGTTGTGCTTTCAAGATCGTCCATGAGACAAGATCAAATTACTAAATAGTAATAGGTAGAATAAGAAAAAAATGTGCATTCTTTAGATTCTCATACATACCTACAAAACTTAGCCTTTTGGACTACATATTCAAAGTAGTCATGTTCATTCAAAGATGTTTGAAATTTGTAACACTGTACATTTAATAAAATTTCATAATAGTTCAGGAAATATGTAAAAATGTTTAAGAAAGACATTTTGCCATAATGTGCAATTTTATGTAAAACAATACAGATTAGGAAGAATGTTGATAAAATACATCCTAACTTTGTACAGATACTTTAAAAGTCCCAAATTAATGAAGAAGCAAGATAAAATTAATTTAAATCAATGAATTCCACTGTCCCTATTATCCAGTGACCTATTTCACAAAGAAAAATAAGAGAAATTTAAAATGTTGGCTAAATCAGACAGGGAGACATTTCCCCATAATTGTGAGCTGTTCTGTGTAGGTGAAAAGACATGCTTTCTTTAGTGCTATTAGCCATACTTATACCAATCAGAATAAAAAGCTTAATGCTTAATTTGTTACCAGATTTTAATTCTTGGATTCCACACCTAGGCAACAACTGTTTCCTTTTTAAGTGCTTGTGAATGTGAAATTGTGGTAAATCATCACGTTGGAAAAGCACTAAAGTCTCATAATGCTTCTAACACACTCAGAATTTTTGGTACTTTTCTTTCTACATACACACACATAGCCTACCACCCTTTCTTTTTTATTGCTGTGAATACCATTGTGTAAGCATGATAGGCTTATTGTTTATATCTGAAGGTCAAATACTATGAATTGTTTTTGAGAGAGGTAGCTTATTTTGTAACTGTATAGAAAATTGTAGAATAATAATGTCTTTGTTGATTTCATTGTCCAAGCAGAAATATGAAAAGCACAACCATAGAAGGAAAAGCGGATATGCCAGTGACTATCTGATATGTGACTAGTCCTGAACAAAATGTTGCTACCAACTATTACTTTCTAACAATTACCCTGCTGCTCCCAGTAATGCTGCACATTAACCATGCATAGAAGGCATTAATCATTGTATAATGGTGACAATGCTATGATGACATATTCAGTTCATTCCATGCTGTCTTGCATGCAATCCGGGCTGCTAGCTGAGAGTCTTCATTTATCATAATGTTAATGTTGTGCTATAGCTCAATGCTGCAAAGAATGTCAGTAGTCTACTGCATTCATAGGTATTGTGAAGTCAAATAGGTAATAGCTGAATACTTTTGTAGCAAAATTTTCAGGAATATTATACTGCATTTCTTGTAAGCTATGTTGAAAAAGTGCTTGCATGTTGACATACTGTCTGAAAAAAATGGAAATGGCTTATTTAAAAATTAATTACAGGTACTTTATTTATTTAACATAATTAAGATTTAATACAAATTGTGATAAAATCATGTTGATTTAATGGATTATTATAGATGTTAGAAGCTTATGATTGCTGGGTATCATATGGAGGCTATCAACCCAGTAAAATTGTCATAGAGAGTTTCTCTATAGTTAAGTTGTGAATGTAATAAACACTTTCATGTGTTTTCATTAAAATGTTTTGAAACATTTTCAGACATTAAAACTGCTATAAGAAACAGTAGTATTGCAAATTATGTGGGACAACTTCAGTATAGGGCTTTGTATTGATCTAGTCTAAGCAATTATTTGTAAATAATGGAAAAATTACTATTGAAATTCAGCTTCACTGTTTCTCTTTCCTGGTAGACCCAGGAAAACTTTATATTGTATATTTACCACTAAATAAGTAGTATGTTTATCTTTCTTTACAGAGATACAATATTGATATTTTGATTGATATCATCATGATACTAAATGGTACTATCAGATACTGAACCACAGCAGGTATTCATATAGCAAAGCAGACAAAATGGCATTCACAAAAAAAAAACTACTCTTGAGGCTTATAAGCAAAATCATAAATAAAACAATATCACAATATTAAAGAACAAAATAAATAACAACAAAAGTAAAAACATAAAAGAATAAACTGTAAAAGAACAAGTTACCATCATTTAGCCTCATCCAACTAATCGTTTAGTTTCATTCAATCACTTTGCAGGCTTTCTATGGGATCCCCAAGGATGATGGAGAAACCATGTTTTCAAGGCTTTCCAATGGAATGATGTTCCAGACAGTGGGGCTACAGGAGAAAAGGGGCAGCTTCTGGGACCTGCTAGATCAAATGTCTTCATAGAAAGGTCCCAAAGCATACCTCTTTTGCTGGACCTGATGGGATGGATAATGATCTAAGTGCTAGAGCCCACTGTAACTACATAGCCAAAAAGGCATTAAGAGTTGTTAACCTAATCCTACGTAGCTTTTTCTCTGGTAATATCACACTACTAACTAGAGCATACAAAACATTTGCTAGACCAATACTTGAATACAGCTCATCAGTCTGAAACCCACATTACATATCTGATATTAACACAGTTGAGAAAGTCCAAAAATATTTCACAAGAAGAGTTCTCCACTCCTCTACTCATTGCAGAATACCTTATGCCACCAGTCTCGAAATTCTAGACCTAGAAAACTAGAACTACGCCGCCTTCGGTCCAATCTAAATATAGTATATAAAATCATACATTGTAATGTCCTACCTGTCAATGAATACTTCAGCTTCAACCATATCAATACAAGAGCACACAATAGATACAAACTCAAAGTTAACCGCATCAAACTTGATTGCAGGAAATACGACTTCAGTAACAGAGTGGTCAATGTCTGGAATATTCTACTTGACTCTGTGGTTTCTTCCCCAGACCCCAAAAACTTTGACTGTCTACTATTGACCTCACCCCTTTCCTAAGAGGTCTGTAGGGAGCGTGCATAAGCACACCAATGTGCCTTCTGTCCTTGTCTTGTTCTTTTTATTTTTCTTATATGTATCCATTTCATGTATTCATAACTATGTTTATACTTATATCTATTATCTTGTAAGCGATTGATAAATCAAATAAATAAATGAATAAATAAAATATGACTAGGAAAGAGGCATTTCCTCAAATAATCTGATCCCATGCCATATAGAGCTTTAAAGGTCAAAACCTGCATCTTGAATTGCACATGGAAGCAAACTGGCAACCAATGTAACTCACAGAAAAATGGTGTAACATGCCATCTTAGAGGCACATATAACTGTCCACAGAGCTATATTCTATACCACATGAAACTTTCAGATGTTCTTCAAGGCAGGCCCGGAGTGCTTTGCAGTATTCCATTCCGGAAGTGATTAGAGGGCATTAGAGACAGTGATTTTTACTAGTCTAAGTATACCATATTTACTGAATATGAAGACGGTTGCCCGCCAGCCCATAGTACTTGTTGAACTGATAGAAATCTTCATTAACAAGGACAGAAAATTCTATGTAGAGCTTGGGTCCTTCTTTCCCTTCTTCTGTCATCTCTGAAAGAGGTGCCTGGCTCAGCTTTCTTCAGAGGCAGCTCAAGCTATTCTGCAAACAGGTGACATTATTTGGATCCTTTGGAAGCCTCCTTAAAATGGTACATCCTTAGCTTGAAACAAAGGAGTAAAGAGAATTGAGAGTGATGAACAAATCCTTTACTGAAGACCATAATTCAGTATGTAAGTTCAGTTTCATAACCCCTAAAATTTTTGAAACAGACACAGACCTCTATGAGATTGAAATTCAACCAGAAATAAATCAATTTGATCCTTCTCTAAATGATATAAAATCATTTAGTCTTCTTGACATATTTTAAGGATATTTGCTTGCTTGTTGGTTTATTTATTGAAATAAAATAAACCAACAAGCTAACAAACGAAGAAATGTTCAATGAAAATTGTGGAAACTGATCCATTGTGATCTTTAGCTTAACTTGGAATTTTCACATAGGCATTTCATGGGCCAGTCCCTGGCCATGTCCTCACTAAATTCTAATCCTTTAGCTAATTAATAGAGTCAATTTTATTTCCATGCATTCTATCTGTGATATTTAAGTATACTTGACTCATTTTAGGTGTTTGAAGGCTGTTTTAACAATGAAGAAATTGTTGGATATTCAGTAACAGATTAGCCATTTTTCTGTTTCTCCAAACTTATCCAAATTGCCATTAAAGGGTTTTCCACAAAGTCTAATGGATGCTCAGTCGTTGTGTAATAAGTCGCCAACTTTTGTTCCTATTATACATTTTCTAACTATGAAAGCAACTTTATTCCTTCTTTTTTATGTCTTGAATAGTAAATAGTGTGATCTTCTGACTAAATTCCATCTCAGTTTTCTGATAACTAACACATGTTTAATTGATTAATTTCTTTTTGGGGGTTAAACTGGGTTAAACTTTCCCATATTCATGATTCTTATGTTCCATGTTCAGAGTATAATTCTATCTTTACAGATTTTCTTTTCCTGAATGACAATGTGAGCAACTAAATGTCCCAAGGGCTTTAATCTAGACATGTCATAAACACGATTAGTATTCTGAAATATATTCAGCTCTTTCTCAGTAGCATGTGGAGCACCATCTAACCCGAGGGGCCCATTATTTGTTGCTCTGTTGTCAATCATTTTGTACTTTCTATGCATGTGATTTTCTTGGTAAAACACAAGAATGGTTTGCTGTTGCCTTCTCTTTCACAATATGAAATGATCCCTTTACCGTTGTAACAAATTCCACTCCAGCATCTTCCTATATCATTGTTTCCCTGTGCCAGCTGCTTTAGCTCGGTATCTTGGATAACTTTTAACCCTTTACTGGACCTTCTGGGATTGTACACTCTTTTTGTACACTTCCATTATTATTGTTATTATTTTTGTTTATCCCTTCCGGAAATATCCCACCCATCCCGGCTGCCATGATTAGGGAATACATCAGGATTTGAAGGATATATGGAATGTACCAGTATAGAAAGTAAATAAATAACAGAACAACTATGTATTTTGAAAATCTGCTTAAGAAGCTTGCAAGTAGCTGCTCAATAACCAACAATATTAATGTCCAGGTTATGTTTTTTTAGGAATGGATATACATCATCTCCCACAAAAATATTTATCACTTCTAGATACGGTATTTAGCCTCCCTTGTGAGATCTAGTAAATCATGAAGGCACAGTTGAATAGGCATGCCGATGTGTTATATTTCATATCTTATCAATATCCTGTTCAATGCTGAAATTCTTCTACCAACTCCAAGTTATTTAATAGGCTTATCTGTATGTTGTATTGCAGAAACAGTTGAATTAAAGTTGTTGCAGATGGAAACAATTTCATCTTCATAGAAGATGTTATATTAGTTGTACATGTGTTCATTTATACTTTGTGTGTGCTTGTGTGTGTGTATGTGTGTACTCTTCATAAACAAAAGATCTGAAAGAAGGATTAATCTGCACCCTTTTCTCCTTGAGGAAATAAAAATTAGAGGTAGAGTGGCATAGTCATTATTTCGTCTTTATTTAATATCTGGTTCTGGCAAAGATCTAAATACAGGTAGTCCTTGACTTACAACAGTTTGTTTAGTGATTGTTACAATGGCAATGAAAAATGTGACGTATGACCATTTTCCACACTTATGGCCGTTGCACATCCCCACGTGATCAAAGTTCAGACGGTTGGCAACTGACCATATTTATGACAGTTGCAGTGTCTTGGGGTCATTTGATCACCACTTGCGACCTTCTGACAAACAAAATCAATGGAGAAACAAGCTTCACTTAACAACCATTTTACTAAATTAACAAATGCAATGATTCACTTAACAACTGTGGCACGAAAGGTCATAAAATAGGGCAAAACCTTCTTAACAACTGATTAGCAGCAAAAATTTTGGGAAGAATTGTGACGACTACCTATATAATTGAAGAAGAGCAACAATTAAAACTGGAAAACTCATTGGTTGAATTTTAGGATTTACAAACACTTTAAAAGTACAGTACCCTTGTAAAATGTTAATGTAGAATATCTAACAAAGAATATGAGTCATTTATGCATTATATAAAGGCATAATGGATGTTACATATGATATTTTACAGCTCCATGTTTTTGTTTACAAAATAAACAATTCTCAGAAATTTTAGGATTTTTGTGCAAATTTGTTAGAAAATAATTGCAGTATGGCAGGCAGTAATCAGACTTATGCAAAATAATACAGTGAAAACAAGTTGGCATGTATAATGGGTTGTGCGAATAACCTTGAGGAAGTGGAAGAAGTGCCATAGCCAAGGTTAAAAGAAATCTAAGTCCAAAGCAGAAATGTAATTTGAGAAAGCAACTCAGATATACTCTCCCTAGTTCTTTTCAGGAAAAAGCAGAGACAGGAGGCACATTTCAAGATTATGTTAGTATTACTCTATGATGAAAGTAATTTTAGTAATTCATGTCTTTGGTATTCAGTTCTGGTCTACCCTGCAGGGCTGACAGCATTCTTCTATTTGGGATTAGTTAAGTGATTATTTTCACAATTTTTGTTTTAACTTTGTATTTTTTAGCATTTTGAAATATATGAAGCTAACACATCCTGGAAAGAGCATAAATTGTTTTAATTAAACACCCTTTATAAAAAGCTGTATTTTATTTTATATTGTTTAGGACAAGATTAAAACTCTTGCTTCATGTAAAATTTTGTTTACAATACAACAGCTTTTGCCCAGCTGTACTACAGTTATTTACATTTGCAAGTGTAAAGACACACATCCAACCAGCATTTCAAAACAGTATTTTATTTAGTTTTAATAAAGCTGATTAGTCAATACGATTTTTTTTATCTTTTTGCAAAAATGCATTTTTTAAATGTATCATTCTTTCTCTGAGACTTAATGAAGCTAACAGCAGAGTCGCCTTATAAAACTTTCCACTGCAGTGCATGGTTTTATTTTACTTAAGATGTTGTGGAGGGCTTTAGTTGGTTTGTTACAATTACATCATTGCAGTGATGCCATGTGGTTATAATAATCCATTGGTTATTTCAGAGATATTTTTTGATGTGTGGTAATCTTACTCTTTTCAGAGCTTGTACTGATTAAACAATTTAAGTAAACCAAAAGATCCAGTAATGCAAGAAGAAAAATCAGGAGTTACAGTGTAACAGTGTAAGAACTGTAACAGCCATTGTGTAGGACAGAGAGGCAGAAGACTAGAAGAGACAATCCATAAACATCAACTAGCAGTCAGAAGACATGATGAAAACTTCTTACTCATAACATATGGATAGATTAAATATAATTCAACTGAGAAACTTTGAGCATCCTGGTCCAAGCCAAATCCCAAAATTCTCGTGAATTCCTGGACGTTTGGACAAGTCTGTCATCAATAGTCACATAGAAACAAAACGTATTTACCATTCAAAAGAGTCAACAAAATCTAAGCTTTTTAGAAAGATCAGAAGACATCCCTTCCAGCAGCCAACACCCACATAAGCAGGAATTAATTCCAGAAAAACAATCAAACAGCAAATGATGGTCTAGTCAAGGAAGTAACAAGGAGAACATCCTCACCGAAACTGACAGGGCAATTTACTGTATACAAGCAGAGAGCAAACTCCACACATATACTGAAGATGTTACCTAGTTTAATAATGAAATGTCCCCCAAGAAGCAGTGAAGCTCAGAAAGCACCAAAGATTCCAAGAAGAAATTATAAGCAGCCAACTAATTATTCCACACTGAATATGCTTCAGTAATCTACCGCTATGGATTTCACAGTTTCTGGTTTTCTTAGATACCTCCAGAACTGAAGGTATTTTGTAAGTGATGTAATTGAATTATATTCACATTTTCATAGAATGGTAGGATAGAACATAATGAACTCTACAGCAGTCCATCTTGATTTAAATATAGTTTTGCAGTGACAACTTATAATGGTGATCAAATATTGCAAAAGTTTTACTCTATTAATGAAGAAAGGTACAACCCATAAAATATTTATTTCAAATGATCATTTGGTACAGTTTTATTATTTTGCGTATTAAGATTAAGTCTGGTCTGTTTTGTAGCTTGCTATTACAGATGTTTAGTATGAAAATTATCCATATCCCTAACAGTAATAAAATTGTAATATTTCCTGGATACTTTTCTAAGCTTTGCTTTTCAATTTCTAATTTATGAAGGCTATGGATCATTGTCATACTAAATCATTATAACTGCTAAATTGATCTCACTCAGTAATTTTGTACACTTGCATACAGTCTTTGGTCAAATTTGTAAAGCTTCTTTCATAACTTCTTTCAGGAAGCAGCTGCTTCAGAAAAACAGACAGATAAAATGGGAGTCAGAAGCAGAAAAGAAATGGATTGCCAATATAATAATGATTCAGAATCCCCCCTTGATTGCTTAATTACTGCTGGTATGTTCTTCTAAAAGATTACCACTGAGGGATATAACCTTTAATAACAACAACAACAAAACAACAACAAAAAGGTGTTTCCATGTACAAAAGCTTAACAAAATTCGATACAAATATCCACACACAATGTGGCATCCAACTAGCCAAGCCTCAGTCTCAAGTAGTAGAAAATCATTTGTCTTTTTAGTCACTCAGTACAGTCTTCTAGATTTTGGATTGTTCTAACAACAAAGGATGGTATCAAAAATGATAATATTGGTAGTTCCTTTATTTTCTTTCAACATTTAATACATTCTTTGTTGGCATACTTTATATAGTATAAAATAATTTGTACTTGTTTCATATTTTCTTTCCAATTAAAAAGCTCAAGATGAGTTAGGCAATCCAGTAAGGAAGAACAGAATAGTTGGAATTACAAGCTAATTACTTAATAATAAAGTTCGGATATGAGGAAACTAATTAAAAAGCATAGGATGAAAGAAATTAATAAAGTTCCAGCGATATGGTGTTAGTTTCATGTTGAAGAACCCAGGATGCAAGCACGAGCAAATGAAAAACCAAAAGAAGTAGGATGCCATAAATTGAAAGTGACATTGGAAACATAATGATCAGCCAGATCAAGAGGCATAATTTTTGTAGCTAAGAAATATACAGAGGTGATTATAAAAATGCTATAGAGAGTAAGGAAAATGACCTTGGTAAAGATATGCAAGATCTGTTACTAGGGCAACAAAACATTTGTTAAGTCAACAACATCACTGTCACACATGTGACACTCTGTTGTTATAGTCAATCTCAATAAAAGTGTTTTTTGCCATTCTGTGAAGCCATTTCTTACTCTTTTTTACCAAGTGATCTGACAAATGCTGAGTACAGACCAAGTGGGGAGCTGTTTCTTTCTGGCTGTTGTGGGACAAGCTGCTGCATGTTACTCCTAACTTTAGGATTTTAGATTTGTTCTGCAATATGATAATCCATGAGTTTAACCTTTTATATGTTTCTCTCCTTCTTGACACTTCTGTTAACATCTGAAAACTAAGGATTTTAAAACTACAACTGGGATGGAAACTATTTGGTGCATGGTAAAGTGAAGGCACCAGGCTAGCAACCAAGAGTATGTCAGTTCTAGTCCCACCTCTAGCATGAAAGCTGATGGAGTGATTTAGGGCCAGTCATTCTCTCTCAGCCCATGATGTCAGGCTTGAGCAACAATTCCGGTTGCAACAATAGATCAAGACTTGATTTATCCAAAAAAACAAAAAAAAAAGCAGGCTCTGCATTTGTGGGAAAACACTACCAGTATAAAGAAAAATAAAGTGGAGATTGACCTCTTCCAATCAGTTGGTTACTATGTTCATCCTCAGATTAGCTGGCGTAGCATAGTTAGAGCTTTTACTACTACTTTCTCCATAGAACTGCTGCGAGCATCCAGAGTGGGAGGTGCTCCAGTCTTCATTTCTCACAGGCTAAGTTATAATTAGGGAACGCTCCTCCTTCCTCCATGTGACCCCTCCTTGCGTTTCCCAGTTTTCGCTTAGCCTTCGAGAAATACAGGCTGCTAATTTACTGTTCCTTGGCCGTTTCAGGTTTCTTTCGTTTTCGTTGTGTCAGGTTTGATTAATACTATTTTCTCCTTGTCCCTGTGCCTTGGTATTTGCTCTAAATTTAGTTCAAGAGCTTTTTCGCTCTCAGGAGGGAGATAAGGGAACGGAGCCTTTCGCCCCCCCCACCCCTCCTTCCCGTTTCCTCTGCCGTTTCAAGCGTGCTGGGCTCAGCCGCTTGAATAGCCTGCGCTATTTTTAGCGCGCTGATTGCGTCTTCCCCCCAGAACGCCTTAGAGGAAGCAACGCTTCCTCTCCCAGCCCTTTATTTGTGATTTTGGATTTCTTGGTTTCTGATTAGGGCTGGTGCGCCTCTGAAATGTGCGCTCAGTGCCGGGCGGCCATTTTGAGCGCGCCTCGTGGCCGGCGCCATTTTTAATTCATTCAAAAAAAGAATAAAACGAATTTTATTTTTCTTTTCGTTGAGCTGCGTGGTCTTTGCAGGCCCTTAGCGGGACCGTCAGGCCGCGTGGACCATTTTTTTTTACTTTTAGAGAGTACTGTGGCTCCGTGCCCTGTTGCTTTTCTTAATTTTATTGTTGGCTTCTTTCCTTGCCCGCAGCTCTTTCAGAGGCGCTGGCACATACTCCCCATTGTTGTTGGGGGGCTGCCTAGGAGGCCTATTTGTTCACTATTTGTTGACTATTTGTTCACTCTTTATATATATATATATATATATATATTCATAGTTTGGCCTCAGCGTTCATTTGATTTATTTGGGTTTGAGGTAGAAGGCCTTTTTTTGCTGCTAAAATTTAATTGGCCTCATTTTCCTTTGGGCCTAGCCCACAACTTAAGACATAGTAAATAATTTTTGTTTATATAGTTAATAGCTTTAGATGGATTTTTCTTCCTTTATAAAATATATATATATGATGATGGCAGATGAGATTCTGCTGAAACGTTGCTACAACTTTAAAAGAACTACAATGACGTGGGAAAATACCCGAACCAAGCCGAACACCATACATGTAAGTACCCATGAAAACTTAAGAAAACATATATATATATATATATTTGAATTTGGTTAATAAGAATAATTCTAGTAATTAATAAATAGTTACATAAGTTAAGAATTAGAATTAAGAGAATAAAAATTTTTTTATTCCAAAAGGGGGACGTGACCCAACCTTGGGAAAACCGGCTTGCATTGTAGGCCGAACGCCTGGGCCAACCGCCTTTCTTATTGACAATTATTTGTTTGTTAGCATGGCAGAGGCTAATCCTACTGGCTCTTCTTTGAAGGCCAAATCTAAAACGCACTACCTTCGCAAAAGGGACAAGGACTCTTCCAGTACCGCTCAAAGAGACGCATTAAGACGCCATAAGGCCCTAGAGAAAGAGTTTAGCAAACGGGCTAAAGAATCACACTCTGTTACACCTGCCTTACCTTCTACCTCCGCCCCCCTCTGCCAAGTCAATCTTCCCCCTCCAGGTGCGGTAACACCCAGGGCCGCCAGCCCACCCGTGCGCCCGAGGCAACCTTCATGCCAACCGCTGCAGGCCTTCGCCCTGAAGATCCTGTTGCAGTCATCATCCCGGATAGTGTTAAGGAATGGATGCAGTCTGCCATCCGTCAAGGGATAGCCGAAGGAATGCAACAGCTGTCCAGACCGGACAACCGTGAAAGGACTCCCGAGGTTGGCTCCTTATCCGGAAGGTCTCTCTCCGGACCAGCGTCTCAGCATGGTCAGGTACCTTCCCATATGGATGCCCCATTCCCAGAGGGGGAGGACACCCGCGAGGAGGAGGCAGCGGGCTTTGAGCCCTTCGAGGAGGACGAAGGCTCTGATAGAGGGTCCTTACAGTATTCCGAGCCTTTTTTTGAGACAGAGCCTATGGAAGGGGAGATGTCAGAAGATGAGGGCATTCTTCCTGAACAATCTCCTACTGTTGGTCTTTTCAAACCTCATTTATTTAAGTCTTTACTTTTCAAAGCAAAAAACGCTTCAGGTCTGACTTCCCAGTCTCCCTCCGACCCTCCTCCATCGAACCCAGAGGATCCAGATGACCTAATGTTCAGGCAGCCGGAGACCCCCCCGATCTTTTCAGATTTGGTTGCCAGACAGTTGGCTTCGGTGGGCCCTTCCCCCGCCCCCTCTAGTCAGGACAAGAGGTTATTTAATCTTGACCCGGATTTCTCCGCTATGTTGGATACCCCGGAGGTGGATGACCCAATTGTAAGACTAGCCTCTTCCTCCAACCCTACCTATGCACTGGAAGCGTTGAAGCCGGAGGACAAGCAAGCAGAGATGGCGCTCCGATGAGCGCACCAATCTGATGCTTGGGCCATTCGGTCAGCCACTGCCGCCTCCTTCTTCACCCGGTCTTCCATTAGGTGGCTTAGACAGCTGAAGCAGCATATCCCCCCAGATAACACCAGGGCCCATCAGGATATTGCAAAAATCACGGCGGCGGCAGAATTTGCAGCCGACGCCACCTTTCACTCTGTTAAGTTTTCATCCCGAGCCATCTCTTCCCATGTAACTGCCAGGAGATTACTTTGGCTTCGGCACTGGCAAGCTGACATAAAAAATAAGTCCAAGTTGGCTTCAGCCCCTGTCTCAAAGGGAAAACTGTTCGGGCCCGCGCTTGAACCTTTACTGCTGGAAACTCGGAACAAGAAAAAGTTCTTGCCCTCGCTTTTTCATAGACAGGAATCTAGGGGATCCCAGCCCTTTCGGAGGGGCTCCTTCCAGCCATCATTCACCCCTAGGTTTCAGGGTTCCCCGTCATTCCGGTCATCCTACCAGGACCGGAGTGATTCGGGAGACAGAAGCAGAAGAGGGGGCAGCTACAGAAGGCCCTTTAGGGGGGCTGGGGGCAGGGTGTCCCGCCGACCTAGATAGGATTACAGGTCTTTATCCCATAGGCGGCCGCCTCAGGCATTTTGCCGACCAATGGGAGGAATCCACTTCAGATGCTTGGGTCAGAAGCTCCGTGCGTTTTGGCCTGGTCTACAGTTTCGTACTTCCCCGCCTGAACATTTCAGGATTTCACCCATTTCCAGGGATCCTACTAAGCGGGGCCTCATGGTCTCCGCAATCAAACATCTGTCTGATATTAAGGCCATCCAACCTGTACCAACTTCACAACGAGGAAGGGGTTTCTATTCCCTTCTATTCTTGGTGCCTAAGCATTCCGGCAGTTGGAGACCCATTTTAGACCTTAAGAGACTCAATCGCTTTGTTATTCACCATAAGTTCAAAATGCAGACTTTACAGTCTATTTTGCAAAGCATCAGAGAAGGAGATTGGCTTACGTCTGTCGACCTCTCCAAGGCTTATCTCCATATTCCCATCCATTCCTCGTATTCTAAATATCTGAGATTTTGCTATAACAATCAGCATTTTCAGTATGTGGCCCTCCCCTTTGGTCTCGTCTCGGTCCCGAGATCCTTCACTAAGGTGTTGGCGGCTATAGCAGCGCACCTTAGACAGGTCCTCATATGTATCCATTGCTATCTTGACGATATCCTTGTCGCATCCCCTTCCCGACATCAGGCCGAGAGTGATACTAACACTACCCTCTCGGTTCTCCAGGCCCACGGTTTTTTAGTCAATTGGGAGAAAAGTCAGCTTAGTCCTTCCACGCGTATAGCCCACCTGGGGGCTGTGATTGATTCTGTGGAAGGGAGAGTTTTTCTCTCTCAGGAGAGGCTCATTAGTATCCACGCAGCTATCAGGGCTATCCGGCAAACGGGGAAGGCATCTTTGCTCAGTCTATCCAAGCTGCTGGGAAAGCTGGTTTCTTGCATCTCTATTATCCCTTGGGCTCGCTTGCATTCCAGATCCTTGCAGTGGTTCCTCCTACCATACCAGCGTTCAGGAAGGAGCACATCAGGCCTGGTGGTGAAAGTACCTCCAAGGGTCCTCGCCTCTCTCCTTTGGTGGACTCGTCCATCTGTCAACTCAGGACATCTGTTCAAGGAGCCTCAAAGGATCACTCTCATGACGGACGCAAGTCTTTCCGGATGGGGGGCTCACCTGCAATCGCTATCGGCCCAGGGAGTTGGGTCTCCTGCGGAGCAAAACCGAAACATCAACTGGTTAGAGCTTCGCGCAGTGTACTTGGCCCTCCGAGCTTTCATTCCTCAGGTGAGGGCGCCATGTCCTGGTCCTTACGGACAACACTACGACCAAAGCCCACATCAATCGTCAAGGGGGTACCCACTCCATTCTCCTCATGAGGGAGGCCGAGCGACTGTGTCGGTGGGCAGAAGCACACCTGCTGTCCATCAGAGCAGAGCACATCTCCGGAATCTCCAACGTCCAAGCAGACTGGCTCAGCAGGGCCACGCTGGACCAAGCAGAGTGGCGTCTACACCCACGCCTGTTCAGGGAGGCAGCAGCCAGGTTCGGCCAGCCTTTGGTAGACCTCTTTGCTTCGCCACTCAACGCGCAAACACCACGGTTCTTTTCCCGTTATCCCTCCAACGGTGCGGAGGACCACGATGCCCTGCGTTGCCCGTGGCCTCCCGGGCTGCTGTACGCCTTCCCTCCATTTCCATTGATTCCCAGGGTGATTCGGAAACTAATATTCGAGAGAGCAGAGGTCCTATTGGTGGCTCCGTATTGGCCCAGGAGACCGTGGTTTGCGGACCTGCGCAATCTGTCGATAGCCCCGCCGTGGAGGATTCCACCAGAGCAGATCTCTCTGTCACAAGGCCCACTCCTTCATCCAGAGCCGCAATGGCTTCAGTTAGCCGTTTGGAGGTTGAGCGGGAAAGACTAATTGAGGAGGGCTTGTCGGCCCAGGTCATTAATACCATTTTGGCTGCCAGGAGACCTTCTACTACTCGTATCTATGATGCAACCTGGAACAGTTTTTGTAAGTGGTGTCACAAATCATTCGTCGATCCACGTTCTCCTTCCATTGCCCAGATCCTGGCCTTTCTGCAAGACGGCCTAGATGGGGGCTTATCACCCAATACCTTGAGGAGGCAGGTCGCAGCTCTCTCAACGGTGGTGGCTGGCGGCTCATTCGGTCCTCTTTCCCACCACCCTCGGATTAAGGCCTTTCTTAAAGGGGCTTCCAACTTGCGTCCTCCAGTGGTGCACAGATACCCGACATGGGACCTTAACAAGGTTCTCTTGGCCTTGACTAAGCCTCCATTTGAGCCTCTCAGAGAGGCAACACTTCAATTTCTTACCTTTAAAGTAGTTTTTCTGGTGGCAATAACCTCAGCTAGAAGGATATCTGAAATTGCAGCTCTATCCGTGAGAAAAGATCTGTGTATTTTTCATCCTGATCGGGTGGTTTTGAGACCAGACCCTTCCTTTCTACCAAAAATCAATTCAGCATTCCACAGGGCACAGGAGTTGGTCCTCCCTAATTTCTGTCCAAAGCCTTTGCATGAAAGGGAAAGACAGTGGCACACCCTCGATGTTCATAGGGCGTTGCGTATTTACATCTATCGCACACGGTCCATCAGGAAATCGGAGTCTCTGTTTCTGTCCTTTCAGCCAAAGACGTTAGGTTGTAAGGTATCCCCGTCCACAGTGGGCCGTTGGATTAGAGCCACCATATCCAAGGCCTATTTGGTTCAGGCTCTTCCGGTCCCTAGTGGAATAACCGCTCACTCTACCAGGAGTGCTGCTACATCAGTTGCCTGGGCCACTCAGGCTTCCATTCTTGACATTTGCTGGGCTGCCACCTGGGCTTCCCCGTCACCCTTCATACGCCACTATAAAATTGATACCTACGCTTCAGCTGAAGCATCCTTTGGCAGGCGAGTCCTGCAACAGGTGGCGAGAGATACCCAGGAGATTCCGATCCAGACGGAGTCCCGCCCGTAGGACACACATGCTTTGGTATGTCCCACTCTGGATGCTCGCAGCAGTTCTACGGAGAATGGGCGTTGGTTCTTACCTGATACGCCTCTTCTCGTGGAACTGTGTAGAGCATCCAGCCCCACTCTTTTTTGGTCCGTCTGGTGGGGAATCCTGTTTCAGCCAATGACGTTGTTGTATATAGTTGAGTTTGTACTATAGTTAAGATTAGAGGGTGTTTTTGTCCTCTCGTCTTCGCGAAACTGGGAAACGCAAGGAGGGGTCACGTGGAGGAAGGAGGAGCGTTCCCTAATTATAACTTAGCCTGTGAGAAATGAAGACTGGAGCACCTCCCACTCTCTGGATGCTCTACGCAGTTCCACGAGAAGAGGCGTATCAGGTAAGAACCAACGCCCATTTTCTGCTGCTTACCATATTTCAGAGAGCATTCCTTCCAATTTGTGTAACCTTCCAACCTGGAAGGTTCAACCTTCCAACCTTCGAACTACTGATCTAACTTCATTTTCTAGTTCTAGAAGCCCTTGTAAGTAAGGAATATTTTCTAAAATATTTTTGATGTTGAGATCTCTACTGTATATTCCTTCTATCTTTATTTGATCTCCTTTGATTTGGTTACTATCTGTCCATTGGTATCTTTTAGAAAACAGCTCTCTGAAGTTGTTTTCCAAGGAACTTGTTAAATTCTTGTCTTCATTCCATAATTTATCTGGTTCTCTGTCAATGAAGTTCAGGACTTTAAAGCAATTCCTGACCTTCTCTTTGAAAATGGTGAGTATAGGTTTAGATTCATATCATGGAAACAGATTGAATTTCTTCTTATTTTTTGTTGTTGTTGTTCAGCTTAAGTTGGACCTTTCACATGAGACATTTGACCTTTCACATGATCTGTTCCATAGTGAGCACCTGGGCAAGTCCTTAATGGTATAATTATACTCCCGCAATTCCTTTAAGCAATAATAGAGGCAATTTGATTTTTACACATTCTTATCTGGCAATGTATAAAGGCATAGTTTTGGTTGTTTGAAGATAGCATTAGCTATGAAAAAATAATTGTAGTGGCAGAAATTTGTAAGTTATCTCCTGCTTCATTTCAGTTTTCTAAGCCATACAGTCCATCTTTCATGGTTCCAACTTTGGCATTCCAGTCTTCAATCACAAGCAGTATATTTTGTTTCCATGTTCTGTCAATTTCAAATTTAATTTCATCATTCCTCTTTGTCTGCATTCGTAGTTTTAGCATGGAGCATGACCACAAATCTATTATTCACAACATTATTATTCACTGATTGCATTGAAACCAAGTATCGTTCTTACTAAATCTTTTAAACAATATCTTATCTTTGTTTTTCATGTTCTGAATAATAAATACTATATCATATTCTGACTGAAAAGGACCTGGTCCATGTCAATTCACTGATGCTTAAGATGTCAATGTGTAGTCATTTCATTTCAACTTCCGCTGTGTTGAGCTTTCCTGTATTCATGCTTCGTACATTCTATGTTCCTGCTGTAATTCCATCTTTGCACTTTTAGGTTTGCCTTTCCTGTATGATAACAGCAGCAACAAGACATCCCTAAAGCTTTAATATAGCTATGTCATAAACAGTATTAGTATTCCAAAATGACAACAGCAATAGCATTTAGACTTATACGTGCTTTACAGCATTCTCTGGATAGTTTACTATACCTTTTAAACAATATTTTACCAATATTGTCAGCATATTGCCCCTGACAATCTGGCTCCTCATTTACTGACCTTGGAAATATGGAAGGCTGAGTGAACCTTGAGCCCGCCTGGCTATGGACAGAGTTAGTCTGCAATACTGCATTCTAATCACTGTGCCACCAGCATTACTGGGCTACCATTTTTTTTCAAGTTTTGCTTCCTGAAAAACGTTTGGTGATTATGATAGACTACTTCAAAGTGGAGACAAATATGTTTTTAGAATGACATACTAGATATGCTTCAAGATTAGTTTCATGTTTTTGTATGTTTCTTTTAATGTGTGCAACATAGCCAATATGTACTGGAGGGTATACATTACCATTGTGTAAAAGCGGATTTCTATAAAATGGTACACAGTAGGTTAAATTACAGGTTATTATTGTGATTAGCAGCCAAAAATCTATATGGTACACCCAACTGTTCAGGAAGCAAAATCTTTTTGTCCAGAATATCCTATGGTCCTCCTCAGTAATATGTTGAGTGCCATTCAAATTAAGGGGTCCATCCTACATTACATTACATCAACCATTTTATATTTTCTATCAATTTTTTGGTAAAAAAATTGAAGAGTGATTTACTATTGTCTTCTCCAGCACAGTATGAATTGGTGCCTTGGCATGTCACTAAAGTGATCATCTGCATCTGGCATCTTCCTATATCTGCTGCCTGTTTCCTTTAACTAGGCAGCTAGAAGATCTTCATGCTTTGCGAATATATGTTCTTGGCATAAACCAAGATGAGACAGCACAGCAGGACTTGGGATGGGAGATTTCTTCATTGAACATACACAATTAAATTAGCTTTGAACTTTTGCTTTCATACTGATCCCTTCTTCACAAATTCAATCCAATTCAGTAGGTTCAATTATTAGTCCATTTTCCTTACTCCTAGATCATAGCATCAAAATATTGTACTAGGTATATCAATTTTGTTGGCTTTCAGTCAAGTCTGCTTTGGAGTAGTAGTTCAAAATAAATGTGCATAAGATATTTCAGTCTTTATATACAGTATCCTGAATTTACTTATGTAAAGTATTTGAAAAATATACTATGCATGCAGTACACGTAATTGTTGGTTAATTACCATATTCAACAACCTTTCAAAGATACAATAGGACTGAATGAAGAGACTGAATGAAGAGGTTCTTCAAGTTACAGCTGTGGCACCATCCCCACAGTCACTGATTGTGATTTTAGTTTGGCAGCCTGCTCACAAACTATAACAGAAGCAGGATCCTGAATCATATGGTCACCATTTGAAACCTTCACTCTCAGTTTCTGACATATGGCGATCAGATGATGTCATCCTTAATGTCTGCATGGGATTCACTTCCACCAGAACTTCCAGAACTACCATTGTAATTTGACACAATCACATGACATCACACTTTATCACTATATTGCTTAACAATGGAACTCCACATCCCACTTATTCTAATTAACTGAGGACTACCTGTATAAGACACTTATAACATGTCTTATATGAATGTTATTGATCCACAAAGTGATGAGAGTAAATTGTGTTGTTTCTTATGGGTTTAACATTTTTAAAAGTAAAATATTTTTATTGTTGTTTATTGTTTTATTACTTCTAAGATATAGGAAATCAGGAGAAATATCTGACTTTCCCAGCTATGAATGGAATCTCAAAACTAGGAAGAAACTTACTTCTAGTTTAGTGGTTTAAGAAAATAATGTATTTTCTTGTTTCCCAAAGTAAACTTTATTCTACCACTGTTTTGAAATTACTACAGAATCTAATACAATATCAACCTGCAATATGTAATTATAGTATGTTATAATTGTATGATAGTAAGATTACAGAAAATATTTTCAGTATTTTAAATTTGAATCAATTGTTTCAAGTTTGAAATACATTCTTCTGATCATTCTAGAATGTCCATTCTTAAAATGCTTCAAATCCAAACCATTTTGCACATTTCTGTAGAACAACAAACATTGCAGAAAAAAGAAGAAATTGAGAGTGGGAAAAGATCTACACTCCAACTTATTACTTATTTTCTTTTATTTATTGTCTGCAGGATCTTACATGTTGGTGAACACTACTGAAAGAATTGGCCAAAAAGCCCACCTTTTGCTACCACAACTAAAGGAAAATGACACACATTGCATCGATTTCAATTTTTTTGTTTCCAGCAAGAGTGGTTCCAGTCCTGGAATTTTGAATGTTTATGTGAAAGTTAATAATGGTGAACTTGGAAATCCAGTTTGGAATGTCTCGGATGCTCCTATTGGAATTTGGAATAGAGTGGAATTGGCTGTCAGCACCTTTTGGCCAAACTTTTACCAGGTACTGCTTTGTTGTTCTTTCACTTATGAAACATTCTTCCTCCCTTTCAATGTTTAGTCTATATCATGACTAATGCCTTTATTTGAGCTACATAAATTATTGTATAAAATTATTTACAAATGAGCAAAATACCTTCATTAAAAGGATGAGGCATTCTTCAAGAGCCCCATAAAATACTTTCTTTATTTTCCAAAATACTATTTTCTCTAAAAAATATTTTTATTTTGTTTTTGTTTTGTTTTTTCTGAAGACAATACAGGCAGATAACTCCCACTAATTGTTGAATAGACCCAAGAATCTTAAAAGCAGTGTATGTCACACTTCTGTAGCTGTTGTGGTATTTTTTTTCTCTATATTTAGACGTTTTTACTGAAATGCTTCTTAGTATGCATGGCCTTGTAAACATAGTTATTGTTTCCTTTTGAGATATATGTTGTAGCTATTAATTATTTCTTTTAGCCATGTCATATATGAAACAATATTGCTCTTCATGTTAAATCGTGCATTTAAATCTAAGTTTTTTAGTTAGATAGTTATTTAATCTCTTCTTAATGATTTGTCCATCAGTAAGTGATCCACCAGTAAATCTCCATAAGTATAGGATATTTTTTTCTAGATGCACACTAAAAATGCATAAAAGTGGTTTGAATAAATTGACAGCTGCTATTTAGCTAACTAGTTAGATATGGATAGAATTAGATATTACATGAAGTTAATATAAACCTGATATGTGTAATTTAAATGTATCTCATGTATGATCTGTTTACCTGTTTATTCTTATGTTCAGATGCTGGTTAATAATGAGACACCTTCAAGACACCTATTCCTTATTTTCAAATACATCTTTGTTTTAGTTAGTATAACTTTTATTTCTTCTGCTTTAAGAGAGATAGTTGAGACTTTTCATAAAGTTTCACGCGGAATGAGTTTTCTTTTTTTTTTCTTATACCTGATTAAATTATCAATCCTGATGGCTATTAGTTTCTTTTTTTGTCTTTAAGGTGATACACCTACATGCAGGCAATTTGCATAACTCTAAAATAAACTCCATATTCTTTGTGTATAAATCATTATGTTATATTTTATGTGAAAGAAAATAAGCTGCTGAAAAGCAAATATAATATGAATCCTATGAATCTCAAATCTATAGCTAAAAACAAAATTGTGTACGTATGTAAGTATGTACGTATGTATGTATGTATACATTTTTGATTTAAGGGTAAAGAATGGACAGATCCATAATAGTGTTTTTTTCTTGTGTTAATTTCTTTGCATGTTTAATCATGTTTACTTGAAAATAAGAACTCAGTATGGCTGTTCTCCAGGAAAGATATTTAGGAGAATTCCAGCTTCATTTTTACTTAATAATAATTAGATTTACACTTTCTGAGCCTCATTGGTGCTTCTACAAATTAAGTGCTTAGGGAGCTAGACATTCCAGGGTTTCACATCAATGTTTAACTCTTATATATTGCTTTATACATGATGATGATGAAGTTATCCATTCAGTCGAGTCTGACTCTTGGCAATTCAATGGGCCAGGTCTCTCCATATCTTCCAATCTTCCACTATTTCTTTGAATTTTTCTATGCTTTGTCTGGTGTCAGCTTTGATAGTATCCAGCCACTGTGTTCTTTGGCGGCCTGGTTTCCTTTTACCACTAATTCTTCCAAATATAATTTCTTTCTCCACTGAATTCCCCTGTATGCCATGGCCAAAGTAAATGAGACTCCTGATACATACTGAGTGCTTAACATCAAATGTAGTTCAAACTTTAGTTCAAATTTGGTTCAAGACCAACTTCAAGCAGTGAAATACATAATCTTATTTCTTTTTATGTTACAGAAGGGCTGTGAACATAACTTTAATATAAATAAAATAGGCTAATTGTTGAAACTGCAGGATTATAATGCTTTCATTTAACTTTCTCTAGACAAAGTGTCCGTTCTGTTTGGAATTCAGAAAAAGTCATCTTATAATAGCTTATGCATTGCTTAAAAATAGCCATCCTTTAGATTTATGTACACAGTAAACAGACACTTGATTCAAACAGAATAAGTGAGATTCAGTCACCACTGCTAAAAATACTGACAGAGACTTTTAGAATAAAAATAGAACAAAATAGTGTCCTTAACTGACAAGCAATTTACTGTGAAGTTGTTGAAGTCCGTATGGAATAAATAGGTTCAGGATCATGGTCCTTGAAAAATAAATCAGTACAAACAACTTCATAATTACATAAAACCCATTTTTACTGTTTGTATTAAATCACTTCTTTGTTGGAGAATATAGTTGACACTAATCTCATAAATTCTTCTTTATCGATAGAAGTACAAAGCACAATGTGAAATGCCTACTAAAATGTCGTTATGTAGAATGGTTGTATAGGATAATGGGACATACAAGATGCGAGACACATAATCTAAGGACTACAGTTTATATTATATTTATTTTTAACTCTATAAGTGCCTTAATTAATCAAACTGATATAAGTAAATTCTTACTCTTTTTCAATACATTATTATAAATTGAGTTTATGATTAGGTACAATTCACCTTCGAACTACAGGCATTTTAATTGCTTAGAACATGAGGTCATGTACTGAAATAAAATACATTTATTCCTTTTGTTCTGTGGAGCTGACAAGTTATTTATAAAGTACTAGCACATTTTTCAACAGTAATCATTTAAAGTGGCAAGTAAGCGCCCTCCCCCATTTCCATCGAGAAGGGAGAAGTGGCAGGAATGAAAAGCTAATTTTGCTCTTCACTGAAGCAGGGAGGATCAGGGACAGTGCAATGTTAAACCGTTTCCCTATTTCCTGTTTGGCAGGCATCTACAGGATAGAGTGATGTAAGACAACTCTAAGGCAGACATCCAGTGCTTGTTTTTCACGAAGAAATGTAATCTGTCTTTTAACCAGTTCTTTCCTGGCTGATATGGCTAATATGTCAATCAGAGAAACTGTGTTATAGTAGCTTTTCTATTCAAAGGAGCTACTTTGCCTAATCTGCTGAGTGATTTCCATGTTATATGTTTCAGCAATATTAAAATTAAAAATGGGCAGTTTGGAATGAAAATGCTAACACTGCTAGAAAATCACATAGGAAATAATATACCAATATAATGAACCGAACATCAAATTCTTCTAGCATTTCCCCCCTTGTTTTGTCTAAGTCTTTCCAAAAGTAGCATTAGTCAAATACAACAAAAAGATGCTATTTTAAAACAAGAATATGACGATGAATGTAAATTTGAATTCCTATCTTTTTCTGCATTATTTTAAATGTTTGTCTTTATATTTTTAAAATACTCAATATGTAGTTTAAATAAATGAACAGCTGTACTTATGCTAACATTTCAGAAGCATGTATCTATGACTAGGTTTATTGATATTACTTGCTTTTTCATATTTCAGGTAGTTTTTGAAGTTATCACTTCAGATCACCAAGGATATCTGGCTATTGATGATGTGAAAGTTTTAGGTCATCCATGTAGTAAGTGAATATGATATTTTCAATTATTTCAGAATATTGTTGGAATAAATCTATTATTATTTTATTCTCAGCCACAAATAAAGGATCTATTTAAATCTGTAGGTGCCTAGCACTCTTAAAACAAAGATACCATGTAAATTTTCTAAGATTGTTGGAAAGCGTAGTTGATGATAGGAGATTAAGTTCATGTTACATGAACCTTCAAAGGGTCCTGGACTTCACATATAGGAAAAGGCATTGTTCCAGCAATGCAGTAGAGGCTGGATCTATATTGCATGCATTTTCTGATCATTTCCAGCAGTAAAATACATTAGTTCTAAAATGCCTCAGCGATTCCTGGCTGACCTTATGAGCATTCCTAACTTAAACAGTGTGAGACCTACTTATAGAGATTCATGGGGAACCCCCTAGTGAATTGTAAGACTGTGAGCTAGACCAGCAGTTGCCAACCAGTGGGCTGCGATAAAATTTTGGTGGGCCGCAGAGAAATCTCACCCCAAAGCACCCCCCCAAAGCAATTAATCCAGGCTGCGCAGAAACATAAGACTGCTCAGCCCACATGGCCCGTAGGAACCCTCCCCGCCCATGCACTCCTTACCCAGCAAACTTGTCTGCTAAGTTGCTATTTTACCTTTTTCTGACCATCATCTGTTCTGCTGAGCAGGGAGACTTAGATTAGCTAGGAAGCAGGAAATCTTTGGATTTCTTGCTTTCTAGCTAAGTACAGCTGAACCTCCCTTAGGACTGAAGGTTTGCTTGCAAGCAAATTCAGTGCAGACTCACGGCAAGCAAATTTGAGAGACTGAGCTAGCCGATGGCAGATAGATAGATCACTGAATGATTCTGTGAGCAACTCAATCTGCCTGCTTTGCCTGATTTTGGATAAAAGTTGCTTTTTTAATAAAAAAAATCAATATTTACATGCATGGTGTATAAAAAGGGAGATCAAGAATAATCTCCTAATATTCTTGCCAGATAACTGATTTCCGTATGTTATAGCTTTTATTAAAAACATCAGTTAGATTTCAGTACAATCGTTATGGAAATGTTCTACAAGACAGTTATATAGCCAAAATAGCTTGCTGCTCAATAGAAACAGAAAGCTAATATTGTTATTTCATTAGAACTTAGATTTTTGTAAAAATAATAATAATAATAATCTCAATGTAAAATATATTTATAATATACAATATTATAAATAATTAGAAATAAATATTTTAATATTGATTTCAATTAGGATTTCTTGGCTTACAATATAAATATGTTATTCACATGTTTAAACAAAATAGGATTTGAATTCTTTTACTGATATTTGACTGGCTCATTCCAACTTTACTATTCTGTGAAAGCAATTAGAAAAATTGCTTAGAAAAATTGAATCAGAAAAGACGATTAGAATAATGTGGGATTAATAGGAGCACTGATGGAGTACTGGTTAGAATGTAGTAATGCAGGCTATCTTTGCCCACAGTCTGGAGTTCAATTCTGACGGGCTTCAGGTTGACTCAGCCTTCTATCCTTCCGAGGTCAACAAAATGAGACCTAGATTGTTGGGAACAATATGCTGACATTGTAAATCAGAGAGTGCTGTAAAACACTAGGGAGCAGTATATAAATCTAAGTGCTATTACTATTGGTAATAATATAACTCTCCCTTTGCCTCTTTTCTATTTTCAACAGCCAGCACACCCCATTTCTTGCGCCTCCAAAGTGTAGAAGTCAACGCTGGCCAGTTTGCTACTTTTCATTGCACCGCCAATGGTAGGACTGTTCAAGGAAACAAGCTTTGGCTACAGGTAATCTTAGTTGTTTTCCTTTTCTTTCTCTCCTACCAAAGTGATATTTTTGAAAATGTAATAGGTTTATGACTATCCAAAAGCCAAGGAAGACTGTATGGCAAATGAGAACAAACAAAATAGGCACTAGTAATTTTTCTATTTTCATTCCAATGATTAAAAGCAGGGGGAAAGAGATTACAGGTATTCTTGATTAACAACTGGTCATTTTACAATTGTTCAACATTATGACACCCGTGGAAACGGATGCTTAACAGCCCGTAAAGCATCTTGGTTCATTGTAAATGATTTCATGCTGCCTTCTCCCAGACAAGCGACCACATGTTAGGTGGATCATCTTTAGAATCAGTTGTGGCATTCTGTGGTTACATGATATTTGCCAGTTTTTCCTGACACTACGCAATCAAGTGATAGCAGTGTTTGTTTAACAAGTATAGGTTTGCTTAACAGACATCACAAAAAAGGCCAGAAAATTGTTTCCAGTCATGTGGATATCTTGACTTACAACTGCAATGTCTTACAACCATTATTCAGTTATAGTAGTAAGTTTAGGACTACTGTACGTTAACATAAATCTTCACCATTCCCTGGAAGATACCTAGTTTTTTTTTAATCTCATGCTATTTCTTATAAAGGAGCACCATAAGTAAAGTTTTTTTAAAAATAAAATAATAATGCACCTTTGGAAAACTTACTTGAATTGTACACCAATATATGGAAATTGTATTTAAATAGGAAAACAAAATGATTGTGTATGTTCTTACAACCTCAGAACTTCAGCATGTTAAGAAGCCCTGTTGTTGAAGCATAGCAAGCAGCCCCAGAGCTGTGCAGGCATGGAGCTTCTTGGTATACCATAGTTCTAGGTTTTTTTTGGCACACTGAGACAATGGGACTAGTTGGCGCATTGTGGCAACAGCACTGCTTGTGTGCCATAGGGTTTGAGGGAGCACTGAGGATGGGCTGGAAATTTCCCATTCAAAAGAGATGAGCAATTTGGGTTTTTTTTCCTAGACTTGAAGCACCTGCTTGATTTAACAGTGGCTTAATTAGCATGCTGTCAGCTGCAGCCTGGAAAGTCTTTGATTTCACCCAGTGCACTGGTTGTGCCCTCTTCTAGACTGTGCTCTTCACATTGACTACTGTGTATGATATTCTAAATGAGGCTTCTTTGAAGATCATCCAGAAGTTGGGGCAGGCAGAAATGTATGTCCAAGTCATACTTCTGGTTTTTGAGATGCACTGATTGCCAGTTTGCTTTGGGGTATGATTCAAAGTGTTGATTGCTACTTATAAAGCCCTCATGGTATGGGGCTGATTTGAACAACCATCTGTTTTACGCAGTATCTGCTGGCTTGTTCAATCTGGTAGGTTAGCATGCTCCACATTCTATTGATTGAACGATACGCCTCTTTGTTATACTGCCTGCCCTCTGGAATGAGGTCCTCTCCCAAAATTTAAGCAGTCCCACCCATCTGGTATTGCAAAGGGTCTTAAAGAGCTGACTCTTTGCACAGACATTTCGGGAGGATGCCCCTGTCTTCCTTTCTGTTCCCCTCTTGGTTTATTTTCCTTCCATATTTTTGCTCTGTTGCTTGTTTTTAAATGTTTTTAACAATTTGTAAACTATCCAGAGTCACTGGTGTTGGGTGAAATACCAGTTTAATAAATAATAATTATATTAGCTGAACACAAGCTGAACTGGACAGTTAGGACTGAAAAAAAAAGAAAATTGATGACTGGTCACTATACTTTACTAGTATATCACTACAGATATTGATAGATTATACCTGACCTGCAGAAATGGAGGCAGAGGGTTACTTAAAGTAAATCATTGCACAATATAGGCTTTTTGCTCCTTAGTTCAGAAGGAAGCAAGTTAATGAAACTGATTTTTTTCCCCCTGCATGTTTTTACATTGTAAAAAGCATAGTCTTTCAGTGGGGCTAGGCAGTGATTTGTTTTAATGACATCATTTAAAGTTAGTTGTACCTGATTTTGTATTTTAGTCATTATGCAGCTTGTCTGTCTGAGCTTCTTTTTCTTAGTCCTATTTTGAAGCCGGATACCTTGCTGTTTCTTTCTTACTGGAGCCATAGTCAGCTTTAATGCACTCTTCCTTATTTAGCATACATGACCAAGAGAGGTTAAAAGCATCCACTTAGTAATGGAAAAGTAAAATAATCACTTAAGCTAAAAAGTGGCTATCAGTGAATACCATTAAACTGCAAGTCATATTCATGTTCAGAAATTCACAGAAGAAAATAAAGGTAAGAGATTCGAAATCCAAAAGCTTTTGTGATGCAGTAGAGCATAAAGCAGGATTAATGATTAACACAGATTCATGTTCTCCATAGCTGATGAGAATGAGTAAGAAATAAGTACCTTAATACCTTAGTAGCTTCATGCATTTTCTGTTCTTAATAACTCATGCTATTTCTGTTGCATTTTTCTACAACTGAAATGTTTTATTTCCAGACATAATTATAATATATATTACACACATTGTTAAAATATTTGTACTGATTTGTATTTATTCATGCTGAAAAATGAGTATGAAATAGCTTTAAATAATATACATGTACAGTAATATATGTTGGCGGGGGACATCAGGTTTACAATTGTAATGTTTCTACAAATATCTAAAATTAGTAAAGCCTGTTTTTAAAACAGGTGTATCTCGAAGAAGAATTATTGCCAGGGGGGGTGCATGCTAAAATTGTTGGATGCATCAGTTTTATTTTAGGCATCGTACCTTCAAATCAAACTGTCTTATAAATTACTGTGAAATTATTTATTAATAATTACTCTTATACAATTTCATTCTGTATTTTCCTATACAATTATTATGACATAGTTGTATAGTATTTGGAACTTGGGATTTTAAAGTCTAATACAATCAAACTAATGTTTTCAGAATAAATCCAAATGATTTTAGTACTAGTATTCATAACATTTTAGATTAAATGTCTGTTTAAACCACTCTTCCCATTTTTCTGTTTTAACAACATGCTGCTTGGCTTGTCAAAGCTAAGTGAGCCTTATTTGGAAAAATGATACTACCATTTGCAAAGAACGTTACCTATGGCATAGCTACAGTTAACTTAGGCTATGTAGCACAGGTGTCAAACTTGATCGCATCATGGGGCCAGATCACGACATTTTTTGCCTTTGCGGAGGCATACTGGACATGACCTGTTTGTGATGTATCTGGTCAGCAGGCCGCCAGTTTGGCAGGCCTGCTATACAGGTAGTCCTTGAGTTACGACCACAATTGAACCCAAAATTTGTGTTGCTAAGTGAAAAGTGTGCTAAATGAGTTTTGCCCCATTTCATTACCTTTTTTTGCCACAATTGTTAAGTCATGTGGTAAGCCATGTAGTTTGTTTGGTACTCATCATTTTTAGTACTTTTTATTTTTCCCGGAACCAATGAATGATGAGTATCGAGGTACCACTGTACTAGATTTAATAGCTAAAGTTAGTTTTCAAGGAATAGTTAAGTGTGTTATTGTTTCAGCATCCCTGATGCAAAGTAGTTACCTGCCTCAGTAGTCCAATTCCATTGTAACTGGCAGTTAACTCTCTGAGGCCTTGAGGATTTTAACTTTTGCCCTCTGGTGGTATTGAATCAGAAGCAACTCAGAAGTTCATGGCCACTGGAAACCATGAATCTGTCCCAAATTATTGAAGGCCCAACGGATGCTGTGGGTTGCTTATTAAATTGTTTTATTCCTCTGGGTAGTTGCAACATGAACTTGATCAGGAACAGATTGTTCTCTGATTGCTTTTCAGTTTACAGGTGTTATTTGTTTTCAGTAGGCAGGGATGGGGGTGGAATTGAAAATGTATTAGATCTGTCTGTTCCAGATATGTAATGGACTCAGAGGTATTTCAGTGAGCTCTTAGGTTTTTCCTGGAAACATAGTAAGCTATTCATTTGAGGCCTTAATTTCTGCTTGAAATGAGCACGTGACAAGGGTCTTATATCAGATAGTTCCTATAGTACTGTCCTTCTTATACATCAATCTCAATTTTGGAAAGAGTTCTAGAAAACTAAAAAAAGCTGTATTAAAAATGTTGGCTGGATAAAGGAATTTGAAGATGATTATGGTAAAAATTAAATGGAAGAAATAACAATAACAGCAGAAATGGTTAAAAATGGAGTAAAAAGAATGAAAAACTGGATGTCTCCTAGAAATGATCAATTGTATGGCTTTTGGTTCAAGTATCTGACTAATTTACATCCAATTATAGCTAAATAGTATAGCCAAGTATTCTATACAGAAGACATCAATGACAGGTACCTGACCATATATACCTAATTCTGAAAGACCCAGCAAAAGTGATGACACCAAGAAACTATAGCCTGATAACTTGCTTGCCTCCAATATTTTAATTACAGGCATAATAGGGACAACATCCAAGATTACATAATATAATTTGATTACATCCAAGACTACTTGGAAGAAAATAACATCCTTTTAGTAGAAGAGAAAAGGAAATAAAGGAAAAGCGGAAAAATAAACTTTTAATTGATGAAACAGTTTTGGAGAACTGCAAAAGCGGAAATACCAATTTACATGCTGTATGTTGTGGATTGATTATAAAAAGGTATTTGATTCATTACCATATAGTTAGATCATCAGATGCTTGGAAACAATTGGTGTCAGTAAGAATGTTTATAGAAAAAATAATGAAGCAGTAGAAAGCAGAATCGGTGGTTGGAAATGAAAAAATGAACGGAAAAATACTGACTTGCCAACATTAAGAGGATCATGTAGAATGATTCATTATTACTCTTACTATTTATCACTGCTGTGATCCCAATTTCAGTGATTTTGAAGAAAAAAATCTTGACTATCAAGTAGCAAAAAAATGCTAATAATACGTCACATTTGCTTTATATGGACAATCAGAAGTAGAAATCCAATAGTTGATAAATAATATAAGGATTTTTAGCATTTTAATTCAAAGATTATCAAATGATTCAAAATGAAGGTTGTGCAAAGAAGCAGAAGAAACAGCAGATCATATACTCACCTTGTGCCAGAAGATCACATACAATTATTATAAATGATAATGTGCAGATTAAAGGATCTATTGCAACGTCTGTAAAAAATATTGTTTTCCTGTAAGCAAAAATTGATGGAACACAGAATTGGAAAAAAATAGTTGAAAATGAGCAGATTAAAATATCATGGGATTTCTGAATAGAAACTGATAAAGTCTTGGCTTGGCACATCATATTTAACCGTGGTTGAAAGGAATGGATAATTGACACATCAATACCAGGGGGTAGTAAAATAGAAGACAAAATATTGGAGATCACAAAATCAGGATCTGAAAATTGAAGATAAAATATGACATAAACCAACGTTGGTGGTCCCAGTGGTTATCGGCACACTGGTTACCTATACCAATTAGTCTTCAATGACACTTAGACATAATCTACACATTAACAAAATTTACATCTGTCAATTACAAGAGGCCACATCATTTTGATCCACACACGTATACTATGCCGATACATGATTACCTTCTAGGTTCTTGGGATAAACGTTGCATATGAAGGCCAACATATGCAACAAACTGGCAGCTGTGATTTCACATTGTTGTGTATATAATAACTATTATTTATTATTTGTATACAACTCAAAGTCACTAGTTTGTGAGATGGGGGCCATCTAAATTTGCCAAATAAATATATAAGGAATAGCTATTTTATTTTCAGATTCATATACGTATGTTAATTTGTATAGAAATTGAAATACAACCTTTTTAACTGACTACCAAAATATTTTTGAAAGCAAAATTCTGAAAACACTGCAATACATCTGCTGTTTATCTGTGGAAGTTTCATTGGCAAAACAGGTTTATTTTTATGATTAAACAGATTTAAAAGCATATTATTTTGTTAACATTGAATGTATTTAACAAAACAGATTGTACTTTGAATAAAATGAAAAGGTTGCTGTTAGAAAGTTCATAGAAGCAGAAGGCATTTCATGTGTGGGCTACAAATATGTTCATTGGGTGGTTGTTGGGAGTGAAATCAGTTTAGAAACATTTAGAAACAGAAATAAGAAATGAAACCATCAGCTATCTGGTAGCTTTAAATTTTGAGATACGTCTTAAATAAGGTGAACCTACACTATTTATATAATACCACTCACAACGCTATAGAGGACAATACTACAGGGGTACTAACTTGTCATTTTTTCTGGTTATGTATAAATTGCTAGTCAAGATGTAGCCTTCAATTAATGTAGTATCTTCACCTAGAGCTGGAAGTTTTGGAAGTTTTGTTAAGCAGATTTCAAACTGCTTTACATATAGAGTATTGTATAGTATCTTTTTAACATAGAAAAATTAGTACTTCATACAACTAGATCAGTGGTGGCTAACCTTTTTCGGCTCCTGTGGTGAAAATTGCGCACCTACTCACATGCCAGCACCCAGAAGGCAATGTGCACTGTCTGTTCTGACCACCAAATCAAACACAATCCAAAGGGAACAGAAACCTTTTAATGTTTTTGCAAAATGATTAGCTGTGATAAGCACAAGCCTTGCCAAACTGTGCGAGACTGCCAAAAGATAACAGACAAGAAATAATTTGCAATACAAGAATCTTCAAATACAAATTTAGGATACTGGAATATCCATGAGGCTGAAGTTTCAAAACATCTTTGCCTTCTGCAAAGAATGTTTGTTTCACAGCTGGCTTTTATCTTCTTGAAGGAGGGGCCATTACCTTGCAGCCTTACTCCCGAGTCTCCCATGCTGTTGTAGCTGCTCTTTCCTGCGAGCTATCCTGCACGCATGCACATTTGGCACAGGCTCCTCGGGAACTTCCTCATCGCTGCTGCCAGCCCCCACAATCTCTGAAGGCAGCAGTCCACTCCCTAATGGTCCTGGCCCCTCATCTGAGTCCTCACTCTTCTCGGCCATCTGCACCTGCTGCCAACTAACCACAACACTGTCCTCCCATGTTCCCTGCACGCAATCCCCCCGCACACACCACCTGTCTCTGCACATGCATGCGAGACCCCCCCCGCATGCCTCGTGCGTCTCCCACGCCCCCCACGCATGCGTGCCAGATACCCGACAATCAGCTGTCAGGCGGGCGACCCACGTGCATGTGTAGTGGGGCTCTTCTGGGCGACTTCTCGCATGCCACTTCTGGCATGTGTGCCATAGGTTTGCCATCACCAAACTACATTAAAGGTAATGCTCTAATATTGAGAACATGTTATATTACAAATCAGAAATAAATATTAGGGAAATATTGGATGCATGAACTGCAGCAAAAGCAGAATGCTATCATTATTTCTTTAAGTTAATGAGCAAAATAAAACCTCTCATTGTATTTAACAGGTTTAAATTGCACTCACATAGTAATGGGATAAGCACCCAAGAAAAAATGGTTGCAATGGTTGCAGTAAATCACTCACTGGGATATTATATTTCCAAATATACTTAACTTAGTGTAATTTATAATGAGAGGAGAGTTGCAAGTTGCAGTTATGCAGATTAACTGCAGACATGCAAATGGGTTTAAAATACTGCCAGTTTTCACCAAATATAGAGAGCAGAAATAAAATTAAGAAATGAAAAGCTTCAGGAAAGTTCTCATCAAGGAAAAGTTTATTTATTTAGAAAATGAAGCAGTGCTAAAAGTTATTGGGGAAGCTTAATTATTTTGCTCTTGTCTTTGACAGTCTGAAGTGAATGAGTTGTTTTGCCTGAAGCTGGCAGTGAAAAATGTGAAGTAGTTGGTAAAAGAACTTCTATTACAAAGACCACTGGAACCTTTTTTTACATTTTAAAATACATTAATTCTAAAGTATTATTTTTGCTCTTGATAGAAAGTGATATATTTTATCCAGCTCAGGGAAGAGTAAATGGAGAGTCTGTATAGTTTCAACTTTTCTTTGAAGACCATAAAAATCTGGGTTGGTTCAGAAATATCTGTACAAACAATGTGTTGTGTCTGTTCTCTCTTGCGGGAAAATATTTGTTTAAAGGAGTGCTATGTCATGTCAATTGTTTTTTGCAGGTTTTGATCTTATTTATAGATATAATTGGCATCAGCTTATCAAATTCAACAAGACAATGTTTAAGTAATATGTTTGATTTGGTACTGAAACTATGCCAAGAAGCCCTGACAAGAGTCACATAATATACTATACTAATACTTCTGATTAAATTGATAACATAATTTGGTTTTTAGAAGCTAGAACAGGGGTGTCGAACTCGATGTCATTGAGGGCTGCATCAGCATTGTGTTTGACCTCCAAGGGGTGAGATGGGTGTGGCCAGCTCAACATCACATGTGTCGGGGGCTCCTATGGTGGCCTGAGTGCTCTGCCAGAGAAAATGTGCCGCTGAGCTCCATTTTTGGCTGTGATGGCCTCCTGCAACCCTCTGCCAGTGAAAACTGAGCTCGGGAGGATCGCATGTGGCCCTCCCGAGCTCCATTTTCACTGGCAGAGGCACGATGGGCTAGTCCTTCACTGTTTCCAGGGCAGCCCCATGGGCCAGATCTAAGTACCCTGCAGGCCAGATCCGGCCCCTGAGCCTTGAATTTGACACTCCTGAGCTAGAACATCTGTAAAAAAAACCTTTCACTTCCATACTCTTTTTTGTGTTGTTTCTTCTTATCTGTTTTTGTTTTTGTTTAATATGTATGAGGAATAAGTGCACTTTTGGAGACACATGGTCATTAGATTTCCAGCTCTTATAGAGATTTAGTGAATATTCTTTCTTCGTATGTTTATAAGTTGGATGTAACCACAGCAAAATAATATCATTTAAATATTCTGTGTTAAAATGTAATTATTTCAATTGGACTAATATGAAATAAAGAAGGAAAGAAAACCTTAAAGTCAAAAGCAAATAAAAACAGCTTCCTGAAAATGCTAATATATGCAAAGCACATGTCATTTTCATTTCTAAGGGGAAAAATGACTTAGTCATAAAAGCTGCTCTGGGAAGTTGTTTTAAAAGTAAAAACATGAACTCTGTTAAGCGGTTTCCTTGAGATTATAGTACTATTATTTTTATTGTTCTCACTTGTCTGTTTAAGCAAAATTGCCTTTTATTTACCTTAAATAAATAGTAATTGAACCTGCATTATAATGTAATACACTATTTATTACAAAATAGTCTGGAACATTTTCTATTGAATTAATGTTTATAAATAGATCTATTATCTGAACTTTTTCTTTCACTATCATAAGCAGGGGTGAGTTTCTGCTGGTTCTGTCCACCTCTGTAGAACGGTAGCTCTGAAGAGCAGCAGACATAGAACTGGTTCTATGTCTGCTGATGGTTTTTGCCGACCCACCCACCCGGGCTCTTACCTGATCTTTATTTCCTGATTTTTCAACTTCAGCTGCCGAACGAGGCACAACTGCAGTTAAAAAAGCAGGAAAAGAGGGCTGTTTCAAAGGCTGCTTCTCTGCACACAGTATGATGATGACGATTTACATCATTGTACGACGATGACGATTTAGGTGCATGGCTCACAGCGTGCAGGGAAGCTTGTAAATCCCGAACTGGTAGTTAACGCTGTCGTATCCCACCCCTGATCATAAGTGTAAGTTATTTTAGAAATGTTCTGAAATAACAGACTGCTTAAAATAATATTGCATGTATTGTTTATAAAAAGGGTTCAGATACAGACTCAAGCATGCTTCCCTTCCAAGCCAATAACATTTTGAGTCTGAATTGAACTCCTAAGTAGAACCTACTAACAACTCTTTCAGGGTGGTTCTTCTTTTCCCAGTAGTCTGATTAGGTAGTTCAAAGAAGGAGAAAAACAGGAAATGATCACCTATTGAGCTAGACTTTCTCACCTCTTCCACATTGTGGGTAGATATGGGAAGGAATATGGTATTGGCCAGGTCAACTAATTCACTTTGACTATTGTATTCCTCTTCTAAATCTAACCTGTGGGAAGTAAAAATATTTGATTTTAGATAATAAGATAAGATAAGATAATACTTGTTTCAGAGGGAACAACAAATGTAAATTTTTTTAGAAAGATTTTAGTATTAACTGTACTAATTGTAATATTAATTGTAGTAGATGTAAAACCCAACATTCCCACCTAGTTGTTCTTAGACTTTCCATTTGGGAATGAAACACAGAAACAGTGAAGATGTTGAAGTTGTTCCAATTCCATGAATAACTGAAATGTTCTCCTTTTTTAAAAATAAAAATCAATTGTTTTATTAAAAATTGCAACCACAGTGATAAAACCACAGTAATAAAAACTAAAAGGAAAAATAAGAAATAAAAGATCCAGAAAAGAAAAAGAAAATAAAGAAAAAATACAAAAGAAATACAAATATGAATATGAATATAGTAAAGAATAAGAAAAGAAAGATATAAAGAAATTACATTACCTTTCATCCAAAGTATAAACAATTTTAGTAACATGTTACCTTCTCGTAAGTTATCTTTTCTTCCTATGTTCATGTCTTATCTAAAGACAAATCGTTAAACGTATCCTTTCAGCAAAAGTCCATTAAAAGTTACCTGAGATAATAGATAAGATAACTTTTATTGTCACTTTTTTCTGAGAACACACTGGCGCACATTAAAAAATGCTTCGCTATCATATCTATTTTAATCTTCACCAAATAAACCAACTTAATATTCCTTCCCTTTATTTCAGTGGTGTCAAACTTGCTTCATCACGGCATCATCATGTGATGTATCATGACTTTTTTCCCCTTCACTAAATTGGTCATGGACTTGGCCAACGCATGATGCATCTGGCCCATGGGCTGCAAGTTTGACAGCCCTGCTCTACTTTTCCAGTCTTGATCTTTAATCCTGTCAAATGATGTCCTAAAACTTGATTTATTCTTTGTCCCTTCTCACCTGCATTCTGTTCATAGTACCAAACTGATCTTTCATAAGTAAATCATGTATATATTCACTTACTTCTTTCATGCTCTGTGAGCAGCAAAATTATTACTGTTAAGCTAGGATATTAGAAGAACATACCATTTACCACTACAATATAAAGAATTATTATCTCCCCATGTCTAGCAACTATCACAATTGCATTCACTCATAGTCAGGAGGTCCAACTGCAAATCATAATAAAGAGATAAAAAAGGAGACCCTTTTCTGTTGGAAATGTAGATATTCACTGTGATATATTTGATTCCATATTTGGATTCATGGTTAAAAAAAATGCACACATTTCCAACAGAATAATGCAATTTTCTCTAAAATATGTAAATTGTATAAGAATGATATAATATTTTAATCAAAAATTAAATGTTATTTAGTCTTAATATAAATTTATGAATACCAGCTGGATCTCAATTACCCAGGTGAGGGGAATACAGATTAGAATTTAAAACTTTTTTAAAAAATATATTATAACTTATTTAGTTATTATTTATTATTTATTCATTAAATTTATTTGCCACCCATCTCGTAATAAAACCTCTCTGGCTTTAGCATTAAAACATTAAAAGTCTAACAAATATCTCTAAAACAATAAATATCTCTAAACAATAAAATATCTAAAACAATAAAAATGAAAATCCAAATCAAGGTAAAATTATAGTTAAAAGATGGGGAGAGAAGGATCCTGTGCAGGGAGGTAATGGGATTGCCTTTTAATTTATCAAGCACCTCCAGTGTGATGCTTCCCTATTAGGACCCCAAGTCGTCAGACAAAGCCAAGTCTTCAGAGCCTTAATGGAAGTCAGAAAATAGGAGCCAATCTCACCTCATGGATTAAGAAGTTCCAAAGGGCAGAAGCCACATCAGAAAAGGCCGTTCTGGGCCCTGTCAACCAGTATTCCTTTATCAACAGGGCCTGCAGAAGCAGATCAGCAGTCAATGCAACTTGTGGAGCACTGGTGTAACATGGAACCCCAAGAACTTCCCACAATGCTGCACTCCACATCACTTGAATCTTCTGAATGCTCTTCAAGGGTAGCCCAATGTAGAGTGCAACATGGATGCTCTATTGTAATTACCTTTTAAAAAAAAGCTTCTGAAGAGAGAAATAGCACAAAGATAAATAAATAAAAACCAAGAATTAAGATTTTGGTGTTTACTAGTTATCGCATTGAGAACTAACTATTCTCAAAATGATTATATTTTTAAAAAAATAAAGACAAATTGACTTTATTTGCTAAATTCAGATTCACTTAATTCCAATTGATTCACTTTTTCATGATTTATTTCAGTCAATTCAGCCCAATATCCATATGGTTAACTATGAATAGTCTGGTTTTTTGTTTATTATATTGACAAATTATGTACTGAAAGTAAACAAACCTTTTTGAAGCTAGATTCACATTCAAAATTGTTTCCAAGTGTTATCATTTTAGAGCTTTAGCTTTTGGAAATTAAGTCTTAACAATTCGTTAAATAAGACAGCATTGAAAAAAATCACTTGCACAGGTTAAATTATTTTATTATTGTTATATTTATTGCTGAAATTAAAATTGGTTGTTTACTCTTCAGTCTCCAGTCATTTGGCATAATTTGGTTCATTCTTAATTTTCACATCATGAATTATGTACATCAATCAATGTTGACATTATGTAATTAATTATTAAGCTATAAATAGCATAATAAGGTTACTTTCAACATGTTGACATCTGAACAACCATAATTAACAGACTCAGTTCAGCATTTCTTTTTTGTTTGCTGATATTTTGTTAGTTCTTTCCACTTCATAAAGTCTGGAAGATTGGACTTCGTATGTTTTGCAACTTAAATGATAAAATGCTGAAAACATAAAACCCACTAGCATAATTTAAAGAATATTAGGTATGCACAGTTAAGCACTTAAACCATGCAGAGGCTCCTGGGTCTTACTTAAGCTTGGTTATTTGCAGTACAAGGAAGTTCAACCTTGAAGTTTTCATTTTCTTTGCCGAGGCAGTTTCTTTACCAAATCAGTTGGATTGGAGGGAAGGTTGATGAATGCATACATGCAAGAAAATATTCCTGTCCAAGAATGGAACAGGCATCTCAAATGAACTTATCCATTTATTGGAGCCAGCCTGTCTAGAAAGAATCAGGGGTTCTTTGTAGGGGATTTGGGAGTACATAATAAAATGTAGAGGCTGGAGACAGCATTAAAGGAAACTGCTGTATGCACCATACTCCACTTCTGACTTTTGAATATAGCCCAATAAGTGTATGAGCTATATTTAACTCCATACTCTTTATCATATAAAATCCAGAATTGAATGATGGCATCACCTGCAATTAAAATTTTGATTTAAAACATAATGGGTAGAGATAGAAAACATTTTTACAAGCTCCTTCATCGGATCTATTATCTGCTTTCTCACTTGTAATCATATTCGAGGAAAAAATTATGATGGTGCTAATATGATTTACTTATTTCTTTCTCTGCTCAGTAAACCAAATTTTCAAAATTCTCTAGTTTAGAAACTGCTGCTGGTGTAAAACATAGCAAAGCTGTCAAATCAAATGTATGTAACAACTTACATTCTCTGAATCAGTTATAGCGATGTTCTGTCCCTTTCTCGGTATGGTTAAAATGCCTGTTGAGAACTAGACTATTTGAAGGACAATTTCAACATGAGTCTGCCTTGAGTTTTAAGATAATGCTCTTCAGGTTGGCCAAAGTAATCACAATGGAAGAAAGGCTGTTTTCTGTTTTACCAAATACTGTTTTGGATAGTCTTTGCTATGAATTGTGCTTTTAAGTTTTTTTTTTGTTTATTTGCCTGCTGATATATGAGGGTTTTTTTATAGCTCAAGCATTTAAAATACAATATATAAAAATAAAAGAGGTGCCTACATTTGGTAGACATAAATATAAGCTTTTGGTAGAAAATCTTTGTTGAAACAAGTAAAATGCAAGGAATCATCATTCTGCACTTAAGTGTTTCACTTAAATGTTTCACTGCACTTGAAGCCTTAGTAAGACCACACTTAGAGTACTGCATCCAGTTTTGGTCACCACACTATAAAAAAGATGTTGAGACTCTAGAAAAAGTACAGAGAAGAGCAATCAGGATGATTAGGGGACTGGAGACTAAAACATATGAAGAACAGTTACAGGAACTGGGCATGGATAATTTAGTGAAGAGAAGGACCAGGGGAGACATGATAGCAGTCTTCCAATATTTGAGGGGCTGCCAGAGAGAGGAAGGGGTCAAGCTATTTTCTAAAGCACCTGTAGACCAGACAAGGAACAATGAATGGAAACTGAACAAGGAGAGATTTAACCTGGAAATAAGGAGAAACTTTCTGACAATGAGAACAATCAACCAATGGAGCAGCTTGCCCTCAGAAGTTGTGGGAGCGTTATCACTTGAAACTTTCAAGAAGAGATTAGACTGCCATATGTCAGAAATGGTGTAGGTCTCCCGCTTGGGCGGGGGGTTGGACTAGATGACCTACAAGGTCTCTTCCAACTCTGATTATCTGTTTCTGTCTTTTCCATCACTCCCTGTATTGGTGCTGTAAATTTTTCCCCATATAATAAATATAGAAAACCATATTTAAAGCAATACTGATACTGAGATGTCTTTTATCCTCTAAAATATAGATCCTAATCTGTAAAGAAAGTTAAACAAACTAGAAAACTATTTTTTGTGTATAAATAAGTGTATTACAAAAGTTAACTTGCATTTTCTAAAAATCCAGGATGGTCAACTATTTCTTTAAAGCGGTTGATAGGAATCTTGCTTACATGTTCCATTGATTTCAAATTGAATTTGATGATAAAACTCATCAACCTCCTCTTTTGTATCCGTAGTTGGAACATAAATCTGAAGGATCATCATATTTCCATGAAGTCTAATCAATATTATTCAGTCATTGATTGCACTGTAGCCAAAAGCTGTTCATGTTATATCCTTACTAACTATAAAAGCAACACAATCTCTTCTATTTTTTTCATATCCTGAGTGGTAAACAATGTAACCTTCTAGAGGAAATTGTCCAATCCCAGTACATCTCAATTCATTGATGCCTAAAATGTCAATTTGTAGTGGTTTCATTTCATCTTTCAGGGTGTTGAGCTTTCTCACTTTCATGCTTTTTAATGTTCCATGTTCCTGCTTTGATTCTATCTTTGCAGCTTCAGTTTTTTCTTTTCTTGTATGACAATACAGTAGAATCTCTGGTCACGAACACTTCTGATCATGACCAAATCGGGTTCTGACTAAAACAATTTTTTTTTCGTGGCCAATTTCCCTTTTCGCGCCATTTTTTTTGTCAGTGCCAAATTTCCAAAATTAGGGTCGGGTCACGACCAAATTGGGTTGCGACCAAAGTTTTGGAACAAATTATAGCAATGACCAGAGGTTCTACTGTATTAGACATTCCAAAGGCTTTAATCTAGCTGTTTTTTAAACACTATTAGTTTTCTTAAAGATCTTCTGTTCCTTATCAGTAGTATGTTCCGAGGGGCCCATCTTCCTTCATACAACGTTGGCCATTTTATATTTTCTATTCATGTGGTTTTCTTGGTAAAATACATTAGTGGTTTACCAGTGCCTTCTCTTGCACAATATGAATTGATGTCTTTGCCATTGTCACTAAGGTGATTATCTGCCTCTCGCATCTTTTTAGATCTCTGCTGCCCATTATAGGTGCTTGTTTGCTTTAGCTAAGCAACTGGGAAGAGCTTCATGCTTTGGGTGACCCTGGGAATATATACTTTTGGCATACACTTTCAACAGTTTTCGCTAATCCGTCCCAGGAACACCATAACCTTGCCGTGGTAAGGCAACACAGCAAGCTTGAGGGGAAGGGGGGAACAGGATGACCAAAACATGCATATGCTTTAATGTTTACATGCCAACATTAATCTTAATATTTATTGTAAAATACTTGCAAATAAAATATATATTAAAATAAATTGTTGTATTTGTTTCTCATTAGGGATTGCTTGTACGGGATGCACCTTTGAAGGACATGAAAATTTTTAATGATCGTCGATTTGTAGCTTCTTTTAGTGTGGTGAATGCTACTAAACGGGATGCTGGCAATTACCGCTGCATGATTCGCACAGAAGGAGGAGTTGGAGTATCAAATTATGCAGAACTGATCATTAAAGGTATTTCAGAATTGACGTACAAATGAAAAGAAAGAGACCAATTTCCTGAAAAATTTTCATGTTAAACAAATCGTTTCCATTGGTGATATTGCAATCTATTTAATTAAAATGACCAACTCCAGGCTTGATGCTAATATAAGATGATAGCAGAGATTTATCAGTTGAGGTTATCCATTTGCATATGCTTTACTGGGCAGATTGTGCATACTAAGATGCAGAGTAAGGATTGAGGCCCCAACTAATTTATAAGAAATGTTGTACAGATTGTATAATGCAGCAAAGAATGTGGCTTAGAAAATTAATTATCAATCACAAGGTACTTGTGTTTTAGGCAAGGAAAAATGAATTAATGATATGCATCAATAGGGAAGGTTTAGAGCAAGTAGATTAATCTGTTTCCCACAAAGTTTCCCATATGTAGGATACTAAGTGAATAAACAAAAAGGCTTGTGTACAACAGCATGTTTTTGCCTGCTTTGTTATAGAGGTAGTCATTGACATATGACCATTTGTTCAGTGATCACTCAAAAGTTATGACAGCGCTGAACAAAGTGACTTATGTCCGGTCTCAGAAGTTATGGACTTTCCGGTGCATCCATAGTCATGTGATCAAATTCAAATGCTTGGCAGCCTCCATTTATGACCACACCTACTCCTCCCACCTGCCTATTTCCACTTCCCATGCTCTTTTAATCACCCTTTATAGCAACACTCTTTGGTGGCAGTTGCAGGATTGGGGCTGAAGTAGAGACCTGGGACTTTCAGCCATATCAACCAGCTGCCTCTTCTCCCAGGCCTCTTCTTCAGCCCCAACACCACCGTTGCCACTGAGAAATGTCATCTCAAACCCCACAGCACAGCCAGCCACCCCAGCATCACAGTGGCAAAGCCTCAGTTGTTCCCACTGCTATGCATTCTGTATGCCTGCTGAACCCATCTGTGCCCAGCTGACTTTTACTGCCTTCCTTCTGCTGTTGATAAAGTGTCTCCTCTGGCATGGCTCCCTGCCAGGCAGCTGCTGGCTATGCCAGGCCTCTTCAAAACTGCACTATTCTCCAAATAGTGTGCCCCATTTTCACGATCCTTTGAAAGCATTTTAAAAGTTTCTGAGGTCTTCTGAAGCATTGTGAGAATGGGCTGTACTGTTTGGAGAACAGGCAAGGCCAAGGCTTTCCTCATGAGATCTGGGAAAGATCATGTAGCTATCAGCTGCTTTATGAAGAGCCAGGGTGGGCATGCCTTATCAGCAGCCGGAGTAAGAACACACTGAAGGTCAGCTGGGGTGTTGGAATGCAGGGAAGCCAGAGCAGCCGGCCTACAGTCCTTGGGTCAACAGCTTTGATTCTGCTGCCAGAGTTTCCTGAAGTAGCCAGAATTTCCTAGGTCAGTGGCTTGTGGCATGGTCCTGGTTGACATTTTCACACTGTGTTGTGGCTCAGACTTCTTACAACCCCAGTATTATAGTGTGTCAAGAAGCCTGAGCTGCAGCATGGCAAGCAGTCCCAGAGTTACATGATTCTGGGATTCCTTGCTGCTCCACAAGGCAGTGTATAGGGCAGACAATAGGGGAAAGATAGGTGAGTAGAAGGCGTTGAAGAGGTGACAGTCCCTTTCCTTACTGTGGCATGGAGTTTGGCGAGACCAAGCACAAAATGGCATAGCTTCATGTGGATTCTCACATAGCGATCCACAGTTTTCGGTTAACAATGGCAATGGGAAGTGATGGGATTGCTAAGTAAGCATTACAGTCATGTAATATCGCACTTTACAACCATATTGCTTAGCAACAAAAATTCTGGTCCCAATTCTGGTCTTTACTGCACTAGCAGTTTATTCAGGAAAATATAAAACTGGGAAGTCGGTCCATATGTGATACGTTGAAGTGATTTGGCATGAAGACAGAGTTAAGGAATGTAAATGTAGGGAACGATCAAGAGAATCGTTGTTCTTCATTGTTGATATGATCACGCAAAAGATACAAATGAGAAATTGAAAGAACGAAAAGCAATTTACAAAGCAGTATATAGTGTGCAGAAGGTGGAGGCATAGATAATTTGCAAAGGTAGAATGGTGCAGAATTACAGTAAATGTTTTGCATGAAAACTATTTTGAACTATGTTTCCTTATCTACTTCTCATCTCATATTTTTAATATCTTCACCTTACCATTTCTTATTCCTTTATGAGCTTTGTACAGCATTGATTTGTCTGAAAGGAATAATATGATGAATATGTATGCGTGTATGTATATATGTGTGATGCATGTATTGTGTGTGTGTGTGTGTGTGTGTGTGTGTGTGTGTGTGTGTGTGTGTGTAAGAGGGTCAACAAAAATTACAGCCAGAGAAAGAGGAAAACGAGGCAAAGAAACTCATGATTTTTTGAAGTTATAGCAATTTACTTCCATTGGTCTTCACTCTGTGATGTTGGACCTATTGCTTTAATATTTGCTCTTTTCCACCTCTCTCAGCACATTTATTCTGTATACAGGGAATAATTGCTTACCCTTAGGGTATAATCCCATTAGCTACTTGTAGTTTGATGAAGTAATTATGGTAATCCCTGTTGCTTGTGCTTTAGCTTTTATGAGACCACATGCAGATCATTCCGTGTGACCTAAAAAGCCTATTTAAACAGTGTACTAACCTTGGAACAGATTACATTTAACTAACATCATTATGAAGTCTTTAAGCTCATTTACCTGGTTACTGATAAACAATTACACAGTATTTACATTTCTTTAATTACGTTTCACCAAAAATTGCTTATTTCAATGAAGCATGTGGTTTTAATTTATTATTATCAGGTAAAGTAAAACTCAGCACACTTTTCTGAGTTCCCCTTCAGGCTTTCTGGTTAGTATTGAATGGTTAAGCCACAGAAATAATAAGTATTATTATTAGTATTTTTGCTGCATTTGGGGGATTTATCATGCATATTTTTTTTGTATTTGTAGGCATTTATATAAAGAAAATGATGGCATATGCGGGTCTTTTCGAACATAATTCCAGACCATAATTTAGCATTATACATATGAATTAAAAAAATAAATTTAATTTCTTTTCTGATTTTTGCATGCCTTCAAGAGCATTAGGGCTTTCATTTTTAAATCAGCCAGAATTCTTTATTAAGTCCAAATGCCTAATGAAGTCTGATTAGGTCAAACAGAACTGATCAACAAACTAGATATAAAAGCCTTTATAAGACTGTCTTATTTCATAATCATAAATTAAAATGTCAGTCTCAATTTTGATTTAATATTAATTAAAAATGAAAGCAGTTTGTTTTTTTGCCTCCTGCCAAACAAAGGAAAAAGGAAGAGACGATGCAAATTTGACTTTCTTGTGTGACTTTTGCTGCTGGCAAAAGCAGCTAAACAAAACACATTGTTTATCAGTAACTTTGACTTGTTTTCTTTCAACCAAGAGTCAGAAACTATAATGTTTCCTTGATAAAACCAGCCATGAATTTCAGTTTCTATATTATGGAAAGCAAATCCCAGGAAAAGCAATTTGTAGTTCACTTCTGTCTAGTCTAGTGTCTAGTCCAGTCCAGTCCATTTAGCTGCTTATGCCATGGCATCAGAACTGATTCACCTAGGAGCTAAAAAATAAAACATGCTATAATCCATAGGTAACATGATTACATATGAAAAGTTGTATTTTCTTTTTTTTTTCTACAATGAGTAATTGATACAAAGTGTATAAGGTAAATTAATTCTAAAAAAATATACAGGGTAAATTATATAAAATAAATTAATCCTAAAAATACTTTCAATTTTATATTAATATTGATAGGAGACAATGAAGAAAGTTTATTCTTTGAAGGGCTGACCATTTTAGTTACATAATGTTGCTCCCTATAATCTGTTGTGGAGTTTTAAAAAATTCAAAACATGTAATCCATTTATTGTAAAACACACAACTGTCAAAAATGAGCATATAGCTTAGTGTCTCTGTTTCTACGGGTTAACATAAAAGAAATCAGATGTAGTAAAAATGGAAAAGAGTAGATTAAATGGGGACTAAATTAGCATTTTATGTGTCCACTATGTAGATCCTTTTCTAATATTGGTCAGCTGCAACAGAGATTAGTTTGGAAATAGAATAAACCTTCCCAAGGAAATTCCAGATTATAATAGTTTGAATTATTTTTTGAGGTCATATACAATAAATCTAATGCTGTCAGAAATACAAAGCATTTTCTCAGATGTTTAAATAAGGGGTGGGAGGAAACTATGTTTAGTATTTGTGGTTTTGATTTCTTAATGTTAAAAGGAAGAAGTCACACACTGAATAACACAGAATACACCTGTAGAACAGATAGTGGAATGTAAATGTGAGGAAAACACCATTTTGAAAACTGGCAAGCTTCAAGATAATGTTTCACAAAATTAGACATGTAAATTGATGAAAATACTAGCATTCCATCTGCCTTGGTCTTTAAAATTTTGTTTCTGGATGCAAATACATATATACATATGTGTATTTGTAGTGGTGGTATGCTACCAGTTTGGACCAGTTCAGCCAAACCAGTAGTAAAAAAAGCCGAGGATCAGCTGAGAGGAGGAAAAAAATCCTCCAACAATCAGCTGAGAGGAAAATGAAGAGAAAAGCGTAGAATCGGCCCTACCACCCACCCCTGCGATTTTCTCTTCTTTATCCCCTCAGCTGCTTGGCGCAGCAGGTTTCAGCTGGTGTGGGGAACGCTGCGCACCGACATTAGGCAAAGCACGCCCACCAAGCCACACCCACCGAACCAGTGGTAAAACAATTTGAATCCCACCACTGGTATCCACATATTCACACTCTCTGTTCCTATTCTTCTAAGTTATCTTGTTGTTTACCATTTATTTATTAATAACATAAGAACAAATGATTTATTCTGAGTGAAAGACTACTCTGTAGTTTCCTGAAAAGTATTACACCTGCTGTGTAATATGGTTGGGTATAATTCTGTTGCTATAAAATATAAATTGGAATACTGTTTGGAGTAATGTTGGCATATTCATATAATGGAATGTGTAAATGACTTTGGAATGGGGCAAAATGAGTTACATGCTGCCTAGGGAAGATTAAGATAAAAGGGAAATCAGCTACAAATGGGTATTTGGCAGGGAAAGAAACTTAGAAAGGATCTGCTCTAACTCACTGGAAGCTTTCAAGAAGAAGCTGTCAAAAATGGTGTAGGGTCTGTTAGGCGGAGAGTTGAACTAGATGGCCTACAAGGTCCCTTCCAACTCTCTTAATCTGTAAAAAAAATGTAAACTAATCATACAGTTAAAAAAGATAGCAGAAGATTCAGACTTGCAAGCTTCCCAAGAAGACCAGACAGGAACACAACAAGATGAACTAATTCCATTTTATTATAAGACAACATTAACAGAATCTAGCTAGTCTGAAAGGACAAATCTGCCGCCTCTTTTAGATTTTTTTCTAAGTTTTTTTCTCTGCCTGTTTCTCCTTTCCTTTTTATCTGATTGTTCTTTAAGCAGCATTTCTTCCACTCTACTTCAACCCTCTGCTTCTCCATCTTCCAAGGTCAGATTCTGTTACAATTCAGTTTAGGATTCAGGCTAAATTACAGTGCAAGAAGCTTAGTCATGTCGAATTTAAAACCAACTACTTTTCCTAAGTAATTATTAATTGTGCTGGAAAATCAGGAAAGCTCTTCCTCATGTATTTTCAGTATTTCTGCTGAAACTATGCAGTTTGAACATTTGACTTCTGGATAATATGTTTAATGTTTTCTAGTATTAATTTGAAAATAGAGTGTGTTGAAAACACTTTTTCACATTTTATAAGATGAAAACTCAAAGAATGCTTTTGACAAAGCACATTGTTTTTCTGGATATCGAAATGTTTCTTTGTTCTTCTGTTTATTTATTATTAGTAACCTGTATTAAAATTAGAATTTACTTTTATTTTATTATTTATTTGACTGATACATTGTATCCTGTCAGATAAGTTAAACTAAATTCCCTCAAATTGGATGCCCTCCAGATGTGTTGGATTCAAGTGATTGCACAATAAGGTATAGCCTAATGATCTCAGTGTTAGCTGTACCTTTGGTCCAACCACATTATTTGTTTACAGTAGTAAAATTTACAGTATTTTTTTCTGATATGATTGCTATGTATAGGAACTTTTAATGGTTTTCTGTTTATTGACTCATTCATGCACACCTGACAAACATTCTTTTTATATCTTAATACTAAAAACATAGCAGGGACTGGTTTCTATGACTCTATGTATGACTCATTGGTATTTGAATTATCTACCATGTAATTTTCAAGTAATTCTCACATTGTGGCCATTCAGGAGTAGCTGTCCTTACTCATCTTTTTGTACATTGAAGTATGATCAATGTTTAACCTATAGTACAAAAGGATAATCTCTGAATCACCATCAGAGTTGCAAACACTTGGAAGAACTCACCTCCACCCCCACCCCCAAGTATAAGAACATAATGCCCAAAGCTAATAGTTTAGTTCCTGAAGCAGAAATTTCTATTAGGAAATAGCTAATTTGCTTCTCCTTTTCTGACATCCTAAAGCAAAATCAAGCATAATAATGACTTTCTCCCTCTGCCTAATGGCAGGAGCAGAGATATCATTGCAGAGATAACTTTTTGGTTTTAAATCTATTGAATTTAAATCTATTGTGAGTCAGTTCCATATAATTTAAGTGGGGTAATTTCAGCCAAAAATTATTATTGTTATTGTTGTTCATTGCAGTCAGCCAGGTGTTCTGCATAGATTTGGCATTATTGTTCACTTATCGACTTCTTCCTAAGAACCTGGAATAGGCAGATGTATTTCTGCACATATTATAGTAGCTATAGTGGTGGGTTTTGGTGTTCTGAGCACATCAGGTACTCATATAAAGTACCCTCAGGGATACAATAACTTTAAAAATAAAGTCTGTTAAAATACTTGTATAACCTAAAATAAATTGGTTTAAGTACTAACCTCGGTAGCCTCAGTCCTGAATATGAATTTTGAATGGCAGTTCAACAGTCCTTATCAGCACTTGAAATCAGAACATAATTAACTGTTGTTTCAGCATGACTACATAAATGCCTCAGGATGCTCTGTTTTGTGTTTTGGTTGAAGAAACACACTAATGATTTTAAATGAACCTAAATCATTTCGAACTAAGCCTTAGCTATTTAAATTGCACAGATTTTGCACAAAGGTCTGGATTATGAACAATGGAGCAAATGTCTTTGAAATGACAGTGAATTAATAAATATTAAAATGTTTAAGCTAGTTTAGCATTGCATACTAATAATTAGTGTCTGTTGATTGAATAAAATAATTAAGAAAAATTATGTAGGCATTTTAAAGAGTTAAGGGATTTGTCATTTTTATCCTGTAAGTAGAAGTAACTGATGTATGAAATATATCTGTACCTGTATTATTTTTTTCTATGACATTTACCACCTTTGTGCTATTTAATAATTATAGGCTTAGTCAGTTGTGGTCTATGTCATACATGGCTATACTAGATACATTAACACTTGTTTTTAGTAGGAAAAAGGAAGACCAATAGTCAGAAGATCATAAGTCGAAAAGGGACTTTGGTGGACCTCTAATTCAATTCCCTATCCAGCGCAGGAATTTTTAGACCATCCAGATGGTTGTCCAACCTTTCTTTCAAAATATCCATTGATGGAGCACTTAACTCCAGGAAATAGTGTCTCTCCTGTTGCCTCTTATTTTGAGTTTGGATCTTACTCTGTAAAATTCTATAAAGCTTCTACACAATGGATTATGCCCTACCCTCAGATACTATGGACTATATAATAGTGTTAACAATCATATGAATAGTTTTTAACAAGTACATGGTAGCTTTTAATAATCACCTTGTTCTTTCTATGTGCTTGCAAACCCACTGTTTGATTATCTTTTCTAAAATATTTCCCAAGTTGATATAAGTTGATTGGTTTATAATGTCATGGGTCTAATTTCCTCCCCTTTTAAAGACTGTAACAATTTTAGTTTGTCTCCAACCTTCACCATCCTTTCAACTTTTCTAACCAGTGGACCAAACATTTCCTCAACTCTTTTCTTCTTGTCCGGTATATGCCCAAATATTCTATTTAGGAGTTATTTTTGGCATTCATTGCAAGCTGTAGCTAATTCTAAGCCAGAGTTCACCAAGACTTCCAACTTTGCAGATTGGCAGGGGAATGGTTCTGCTCAAGTGGCCAGCAAGCGTGCATGTGCATGCAGCTTCATTGGCGGTAGCAGTGTGCATGTGCACCTGCCAGTCACGCAAATGGAGGGCACGCATGGTTGTCCACTAGTCACACAAGTGAGGACATGTGTGTTTGTGCATATGTGCTCGCTGGCTATTTCCGCTGCCCTGTTGCAGTTCCCTCACAGCCCATTAGTGGGCCTCGGCCCATAGGTTTGGGAAGCCAGATCTATGCCATAGCATAATCTCATTCTTACAGTTTTGGAATATTTCCTAATGAGTGGTTTTTGATATGCAGGTAATTCTTGACTTATGACCACAACTAAACCCCAAATTTCCATCATTTGAGTTTTTCCTGATTTACAACCATTTCTTGCTACAGTTAAGTGTATCACTGCAGTTGTTAGGTGAATCATGCGGTTATTAAGCGAATCCGATTTCTCCCATTGACTTTGCTTGTGAGAAGCTGGCTGGGAAGGTTACAAATGGTGATCACATGACCCTGGGATAGTGTAGCTGTTATAAATACATGCCAGATACCAAGCACCTGGATTTTGATCACATGACCATTGGGATGCTGCAATGGTCATAAATGTGAAAACCTGTCATAAGTACTTTTTTCAGTACTGTTGTTACTGCGAATAGTTTTGGTGAATAGTTTTGAATATGCCATCCTTTTCATTTTAAGACCTGTTTGTTTTCTGCTGTCAATTTACCAGGGATTTTTTATGCAGCCACACTAGTGTCATAGCTTTGTCTCATTTTTCTTCTCTGTTTGGTATTGTTTGTGTTTGGGCTTTAATTATCTGAGGGTTTGTTTTTTGTTTTGTTTTTTGCAAAAATCTCCCAACTCTCCTGAATTATTTTTTTCCTTCAGGATTTCCATCCATGGAATTATTTCTGCTTTCCCCCATGTTTATTGAAGTCACTTGTCTGAAAATCTAGACTAGACAATAATCAGACTAATTTCTATTATTTCTGTCTTAAGTGAATTATGCTGAGTTCTAATTAGCTGATTGTCTACTTCTTTCCTTTACCTTTTGGGTAATAAACTTGTCTACAGGGGCACACCAAGAATCTGCTGGATCTCCCACTTGCCAGAATTTGATTTCCAGTACATGTTGGGATAGTTGAAATATCTCATTAGAGTAATGTGTGTTTTCTGTACATAAATCTGATTTGTGAAATTTTCACCTATTTAATTGAATGGTCTGAATACATATCTGCAGTAGAATAATTATTGTTTATTTTCCCCTCAATATTCAGCCAAGTGCTTTGGGTATAGTTTTCACCAGAGGTGGTGTTCAGCAGGTTCTGACCAGTTCTGGAGAACCGGTAGCAGAAATTTTGAGTAGTTCAGAGAACCAGCAAATACCACCTCTGATTGGAGATTTTATAGTATCCTTCCCATGCCATGCCCACCAAGCCACGCCCACAGAACCAGTAGTAAAAAAAAATTGAATCCCACCACTGGTTTTCACCCTTGAGGTCATGAATTTCCCTAGAGGTATCTCATCTTTGTTTATGTATAATATAACCCTTCCCCCTTCCTTTTTTGGCTCTGTTTCTTTTAAACAAGTTATACCCTTCTAGTATTACATTCTAATACATTCTCTTCCACCAGGTTTCAGTAATACTAACAAAGTCATATTTGCCATCCTCATACTGGGATTTCAAGTTATCCCTGCTTTTTTCTGAGCATTGATCATTCTCAGCATTCTGAGCATACTTTGAGCATTGATGTACAGGTATCTGACTTCTTTAGTAGTACTTTTCTTAAGTTTTCTTGGATCTCCTGGTATATTCCTGAATATGCCTTATTGCCACTTCCTTTCTTGTCGTATGGTTTACAGGCTTCAAACTTACACTTGGAGAACAGCTATGATATTGACATTTCCTGCCTGATGTAATATAATATTGTAGACAAATTAATCAAGATACTTTTCAGCAGTATTAATTTCAGTCTTTGTGAGCTGCAGCCCATCTCTTACCAGAGGCCTTTTCTCTAGATAGAAATCAAACCACCAAATCCAAAGTTTTCTAAGTAACACTATTTCTTGAACCAGCCATTTACCTCCACAATCCTCCCTCCTTGGGCAATGAAATTCAGTCAGAAGTATGGATGAAAACATGACATGACCTGAATCTAAATTCTTTTTCTTTTCTTCCTAACTCCTCATAGTCTCTCAATATTCTTTTCAGGACCTTTTTGACTGTGTAATTTGTTCAAAAATAAAACAAGAAAGGGATAGTTATCAGTAGATTTGATCAGTTGGATCAACTTCACTCCTCATCTTCACTCATGTTCTCCACTACTAGGAATCAATAGACCTTCCTTGATAACATATCTGGTTTGCTGATTGCTGACTTTGGTTCCTCTCAGCAGTGATTGTTAGCAATTGTTAGTTAACAGATAACAGATAATCAGAGTTGGAAGGGACCTTGTAAGTCATCTAGTCCAACCCCCCGCCCAAGCGGGAGACCCTACACCATTTCTGACATATGGCAGTCCAATCTCTTCTTGAAAGTCTCAAGTGATGGCGCTCCCACAACTTCTGAGGGAAAGCTGTTCCATGGGTTGATTGTTGATTGTCAGAAAGTTTCTCCTTATTTCCAGCTTAAATATCTCCTTGTTCAGTTTCCATCCATTATTCCTTGTCTGGCCTACAGGCACTTTAGAAAATAGCTTGACCCCTTCCTCCCTGTGGCAGCCCCTCAAATATTGGAAGACCTCTATCATGTCTCCCCTGGTCCTTCTCTTTACTAGACTAGCCAAGGCCAGTTCCTGCAACCGTTCTTTGTATGCTTTAGCCTCCAGTCCCTTAATTATCCTGGTTGCTCTTTGTACTTTTTCTAGAGTCTCAACATCTTTTTTATAATGTGGTGACCAAAACTGGATGCAGTATTCTAGGTATGGTCTTACTAGTTGATACCCTGCCAAACCATCCTATCTTCTTTTCCTTCCCACCTTGCCTCATCTGAGTTTAAAGCTTATATCACTCAAGCCACTTTTTGCATCTTATGAACTGAGCTGCAGTTCATGAACATTTATGCCTATAAAATGTGTTTGTCAGAAAAGGCACTACCACATTCCTCCTGATTTTCAGTAAAATTACAAGCTTCAAGTTGAGGGACAGGTGGCTTAGCAAAGCTAGCTTCAAAAAAAATAATGGATAAGGATTTTGAGATTCTTAATTCTTCCTTAATATGGATTAAAATCCAACCTAGAGAAAGGTTTAATAAAGGTATTGCTTTCACAGGCTGTTCTAGTTCATGTGCAAAATAACAGAAATATCTTAAATCTGCTTAACAGGAATATTCCTCAGAGCCAAAGCAGAGAGTTGTATAATTAGTGGAGGTCATGTTTTCATTAGGAAAGGAAGAAGAACATTTGAAAAATGTTATGAGTTCTGGCTTTGGTGGGAAAAAAAGTATAGATCATTTCTAAATTAATTGGAGATGAGTGATAAAGAGCTCATCTATCTCCATTAGGAAGTGTTAATCACAATAATGAATAGAATTATTAGATGTCATTTTAGGAGAACAGATTTCATATTTGTTATTTTGTAAAATGTCATTTGTTGATTATGGAATGGAGTAATTGGTTTTTAGTTACTTTGAATTTAATTAAGACAAGATAGTCTTTTTAACACAGTATCAAGCAATATACTACAGTATCAGTAATATAAAGACAATCTGGAAAATTAAAAACTGAGAGTTTATAAATGAATATTCTTGAACCAAGGAAAAATGTAAGCATGGAAGCCAACAGGAAATGAAAACAAGGTTTTGTCACAGTCCTCTATGATGACATTTAAAATGAAGGAGGAGTAGTGAAAAGGAAAGGTAGCACTTGCATTCTGAGAAATTCACATTCAGTCTAGTAAGGCTGATTTCTTGAAAACTAATTAAATCATTGTTTTAATGGCTATAAAGAACTAGAAACTTCACTGTTTTTAAATGTCTGAGTATTAGTATATATAGACCACAGCAACTGTGATGGTGTAGTGAAGACGCTTGCCTCCCACTCAGAAAGTTGAGAGTTCAATCCTAGGCAGCAGAGGTTTTTCTCCCAGGGCACAAAGAAAAAATATTTGCTGCGAACTCTTCATAAGCATCAGGAAGGGTATCCAGCCAATAATTAGTCAACTCTGTTTAATCACCCTGACTCTATCCCCAATAGAGTCATAAAATAGGACCATAAAAATGAGAATGTTAGTAGTTAGTCCTCATATATTATGCACTCTAATCAAAAAGTGATATAAAATTAGAAATGTGTGTCCACCAAGGAAAGTACATTATGCAAAAGCATAAATAAATATAGTGCATTTGAAAAGTAAAATGAAGTTATCTATATTTTAAGTGGGAAACTGGCTTTGGTCTTCCGCCTTGTATCCTGAAAAAGAGAGAGAGCGCAAGTCCCTTCTTTTGCATTCTAATTATAAATATAATTATTTGTAATTATATTACAAATAATTAGTAACAATAGTTTTGCAGAAAAGTCAGAACTATAGAAAAGTTTTGTGTTAGATGCAGGTTTTTATATATCATTATTTATGTTTCAGAGCCTCCGGTTCCCATTGCACCCCCTCAGCTGTCATCAGTTGGTGCAACCTATTTGTGGATACAGTTGAATGCCAATTCTATTAATGGAGATGGACCCATCATTGTGAGACAAATAGAATATCGCACCTCAAGTGGAAGCTGGTATGATATACAACCAGTGGATTCGACAAAGTATAAAATTGGACACCTGGATCCTGACACAGAATACGAAATTAGTGTGCTGCTCACTAGACCAGGTGAAGGGGGTACTGGATCTCCTGGACCAGCACTTAAAACAAGAACAAAATGTGCAGGTAAGTAAAGAAGTAATTCACAAACTCATCATCTTACTTGAAATAACTGAATTTTAAAATTCCAGTTCAATTGTAAAATATGAAAACCAGCAGTTGCTACTTACTTAACCTTAGTAGACATTATTAAATTAGAACACTATTAAATATTACTGCTTTCATTTAAAATGAAGCATATATTTAATACTATGATATATTATTTTCTATCGTCTTGTAAGTTTGGATTTGAATATAGTGCTGTTTCAGTCCAGGTAGGGAACAAATGCATTGATATGTCTAATTTTCTGTTGGGTACTTCATAAAGTTACTCCAAGAGAGAAAATTATTGCTGGCTCATCAATAGGCAACTTTCTGAGAGAAAAACATTCTCTTTAGAGATTCAAAATAAGTAGTTAATGATAGATACCTTTGTTAGTGTTTTTTTCAAGGTAAAGAACATAATCTCGATTAATAAGATTCTTCATAATGATCACTAATTGATCTCTAATTCTAAAACCATTCTGGTTTTACCCAAACTGAACAAATGGGAAAAGAATAATCAAATCTGATTTCTATGCCACTAAAAAAGGACACTTGACCAAAACATCTCACCTGTAAATATGAGAATAATAACAAAATAATAAATCTAATTTTTGTTTTGTTCTCTACCATTGATTTAACTTATCAAAGTCTTTTAGGATATTCACTATTATAAATTTTTAGAAGCCACCATTTGGCTTATAAAAATATAAACAACAAATTTAAAAATTATCAAATAAATATTATATAATTATATGAATATAATTACATCATTAATATTGGGAGAAAGCAGACATTAAAACCTCCCCCAAATCATTGTTTGCACCTTCCTAAAATCCAGTAGTAAAAGATTTAGTACAATGTGTCTTGTGTATTTTTTGTAAAAGTATACATCCTAATAATCCTTAACTGCAGGAGAGAACTCCTTACAAATCAGTTTTATTCTTTAGGTTGGTTAAAATATTGCTGCAGTTTAAAAAAAGAGTCTCTGAAAAAAAAAAAATGACAATCATAAAGAAAACAGTTGATTTTTTTTAGTCTAACATCTTCTATTATAACTCTAATGGTGACAGTGAAATTTAATTAATTTTATTGGCCAAGTGTGACTGGACACACAAGGAATTTGTGTACCATTGCATAAGCTCTCATTGTACATACAAGCAACAAATGATAAATCAGTAATAGAAATATATGGTTTTGTGATTGTTAAGAAACTATGCCAGTTTCTGTTTATTCAGTAGTGTGAGGCACGAATTGTTAGAGTGGTAGGTTTGGAAATACACTAGTACCAGGTAAATATGAAAGCAAAAGCAAAAGGTTAAATTAGCATCCACAGCTGCCAGAAAGTGTAAGTCTATTAACATTTATCTACTAGTAAAATATAGTGTCCCTGACACCTTATTCCTATTTTTTAGCCAACCTGAAAAATATCAAGCAATATTGAAGCTTCAGGGTGACATATAGCCTGTCACCATGGCAACTAATTTAATGATTTACACATGTGATGCCGATACAAATATGTATTTAAATATTTAAAGTGTACGTGTGTATTTATATGTGCGTGCGTGTGGGTTTTTTTAATATTAAAGGGTTCCCCAGAGTATTTCATAGTTTGCAAAACATAACAAAAAAGTAAAATACAAATGTTTAAATGGCAACATGATAACAAAACCTCACAAAACCAGAAATAGAAAATTAAGATTACAGGTGGTCCTCAGGATTTACAGCAGGATTTATAAATTTTGAGTAAAATAAAAGACAGCCATTCTGCAGCCAAAATAAACATTTTGTTCATTTGGTGCAAAGGTTTCAACTGGCCCAGCCCCACAGTGTATTTTTTACAATAGGTTACATTCTTCTCAGATTTGCGACCTATACATGCTGTATACTTGAGTGAATAAATGCAAGATACCGGTCCTTGTAAACTCCATGTATAAACTCTTTTGTTGTAATTAGCACTGCTAATTTTTCTTCTTGTAAATACACTATTTATGGACTTCCAAATATTGCTGAACTATAATTCTCACTTTCTGTAACTAGCTTGCCAATGTTAAGGAATTGCCATCCCTTATATAAATTGAAGCAAAACTTCAGTATAAACAAATAAGCCAAACAAATCTATGTATAAATGATAAACATGAAATTTCAGTGTATAAATAAGATTGTAGGAAACCCAGAAAAGGATGAATGTATGAGCTGAATATATGGACATAATGGAATTTGTGACAATTTATGGTAGAAATATACAGAGACAGTGAATGGTATAAATGAATAAATAAATAATTTCTCTTTGTTATGTGATTTTAATTACTTTTGCATGTTACTCCTTACCCTTTTTCCATATTTCCAATATTTTTCTTTTGATTGATTTTCCATATTTTCAATATTTTTCTTTTGATTGATTGAAATCAGTGTCTATCTTCAGTGACCATATAGACAGATGAAGCTGATCAATCCAAAGGGAATAGTATGTTGAGTGTCTATTTAAGTATACTAAAAACTTTGGACTACTCTGAAGAGTGCTGTAGAAACATTAAAAATATTTTTTAAAAAAACTCTCAAAATTATAAGCCTATTTTTAAACATTTCTCCTAATTAAATGAATCTTTTTTGAAAAATACAAGGAAAAGCTTGATTATATAAACACATTTAAATAATTTAGCTGAAATATTTCAGGATAGAAAGTTGGTTACAAAAAGTAATTGTTACAGGTATTTTGCCATTCTGGGGACAAAACAAGAGAACAGCAAAGTAGTAATTAGGAGATGCATACTAATCTTTCTTCTTTTGCTAAGCTTAGCTCTACTACTATATCCTCTTTTGTTGTTGTTGTTGTTCAATATGCCTGAATCTCAGACTGCCTGAATAGATACCTGTAGTTTTTTAACAAGGTTTTTCAGAAGTGGCTTACCATTGTCTCCTTCCTAGGGCTGAAAGAAAGTGAGTGGCTCAAGGTTACCCAGCAGGCTTTATGCATAAGGCAAGATTAAACACATGGTGTCCTGGTTTTTGGCTGGACGCCTTCAACTAAACCAAACTGGCTCTCTTTCTCTCTCTTTCTCTCTCTCCATATGTGTGTGTGTGTGTGCGTGTGTGTGTGTGTGTGTGTGTGTGTGTGTGTATATATATATATATATATATATATATGGATCTTTGTTATCGGGTTTCTCCCGTAAGATTCAAAGTATCTAGGCACAGTTGGCGAGGTCCCACTCGCCATCTCAGGCTGGTGCTGCTTAGTGCCAGTGCAAGCACACTGCTTGCACTGGCACTAAGCCGAAAGCACCAGCCTGAAGATGGCGAGTGGGACCTCGCCAAACGTTGCCTAGATACTTTGAATCTACGCGGAGAAACCCGAATAACCAAAGATCCACATACAAATACCCGCGAGAACCTCAGAAAACATATATATATATATATATATATATATATATATATATATATATATATATATATATATATGGATCTTTGTTATTCGGGTTTCTCACAGTAAGATTGGAGTATCTAGGCGCGCGATGAAGTCTCATTCATCATCTTCAGGCTTCTGTCTTCAGCTCTGTGCTCTCAGAGTGAGAAGTGCTTCTGAGAAGCACAAGAGCTGAAGACAGAAGCCTGAAGATGAGAAAGAGACTTCATCAAACTACTCCAATCTTACAGAAACACCCAATAACAAAGACCACATACACACACACACACAGAAAACAAACATATATATATATATATATCTATATATTCTTCTCTCTCTCTCTCTCTCTCTCTCTCTCTCTCTCTCTCATTCCAAGACTTTAAATGGTTTAAAACTTAAATGTATAATAAGTCAGCAGATGTAAGGAACTATTCTTGAAATGTGCACTATCAGATTAAAAGAATAGAGATTCCTTTAAGAACAGAATCACAATACCTTTCAATTGTAGTGATAATTGTATGCTGCAAGCTTGTTCCCTTAGGGAGGAACAGACCACTTTGCAATTCAAAGCATTGTACCAGGATTTTTTTTTTTTTAAGAAGTCTTAATAGTTCCCCAAAATGCTTGAAATATACTTTTGCGTAACACAATGAGATGCCATTCAGTTAGAACAGCCTTTCATTGGTAAATAAAGCTGCATCTATAATTAGAATGAAAGAAAATAAGACTTGCCAAAAGGCAGCTATAGAATTTGCAGAAAAACTGTTTTCACATACTTTATGAAAATCTTTTGCATACTTGAGAATTCAAATGTATAAACTAAGTACAAGAGGTTAAGATCCTAGGTTAAATTAATTTCAATTCCAAATTGTGCAAAATATCTGTGGCTTCTGCCTAAACTGGGATAGAAACTATGGAGGCCACGCAAGAATAGCTTGTGCTTTTCAACTTCTGGGTATAAGTTGTAAGATAAATTGTCTTCATTTTCACTATCACATTTGATATGCAATAAATTGCTGTCATGCCCCTGTCATGGAGTGTGAATCCGAGGAGGAAGAGAACTGCTGACAGGGAGTGGGAGTGTAGCTCCATTGGCTGTGAAGGAAACTGGGGAAGGGCAAAGTCCAGCTTGGCAGAGCAGGTAGAGGTAGAACAAGGGAGAGGGAGTTCAGAGGAAGACCCAGGCCCACCCTGGGTCATCACAGCTTGTCTACAGCAAACCATTTGCGAGCTTTCTTGTGCATCATCTTTAGAAGAGGCTTCCTTCTGGGACAACAGCCCTGCAAACCGATTTGATGCAGTGTGTGTCATATTGTCTGAGCATTGAAACACTGACCGCCCCCCACCCCTTCAACCTCTGCAGCAATGCTGGCAGCACTCACACGTCTATTTCCCAAAGCTAACCTCTGGATAGACACTGAGCACAGGCACTCAACTTCTTTGGTTGACCATGGAGAGGCCTGTTCTGATTGGAACCTGTCCTGTTAAACCGCTTCCTCCTCAGATTCAGTCTCCGACAATGGCATGATACAAGCCCTTAAGGACATGGATTTCTGGAACCATGTCCTGTGGTCCGATGAGACCAAGATAAACTTATTTGGTTCAGATGGTGTCAAGTGTGTGTGGCAGCAACCAGGTGAGGAATACAAAGACAAGTGTGTCTTGCCCACAGTCAAGCATGGAGATGGGAATGTCATGGTCTGGGGCTGCATGAATGCTGCCGGCACTGGGGAGCTACAGTTCATTGAGGGAACCATGAATGCCATACTATACTGTGACATACTGAAGCAGAGCATGATCCCCTCCCTTCAGAGACTGGGCCACAGGGCAATATTCCAACATGGTAATGACCCCAAACACACCTCCAAAATGACCACTGCCTTGCTAAAGAAGCTGAGGGTAAAGGTGATGGACTGGCCAAGCATGTCTCCAGACCCTAACACTATTGAGCATCCCTGGGGCATCCTGAAATGGAAGGTGGAGGTGTGCAAGATCTCTAACATCCACCAGCTCCATGACGTCATCATGGAGGAGTGGAAGAGGACTCCAGCGGCAACCTGTGAGGCTCTGGTGAACTCTATGCCCAAGAGGGTTAAGGCAGTGCTGGAAAATAATAGTGGCCACACAAAATATTGACACTTAGGGTTCTATCACTTAGGGGTGTACTCACTTTTGTTGCCAGAAGTTTAGCCATTAATGGCTGTGTGTTGCGTTATTTTGAGGGGACAGCACATTTATACTGTTATACAAGCTGTATACTTACTATTTTACATTGTAGCCAAGTGTCATTTCTTCAGTGTTGTCACATGAAAAGATATACCTAAATATTTACAAAATGTGAGGGGGTGTACTCACTTTTGTGAGATACTATACATTGTTGTTGTTGTTGTTGTTGTTATTAGCATCAGCATCATTATTATCATGTCTTTTATTAATTAAACATGAAACTCAGTCAACTGAACATTTAAAGATGTATCAGAAATATCACTGACTGGCACTGATGGTTGATATGGGTTGCTGCCAGCATCCTAGCTATCAACTAAGTATCTTTTTAATATGTATGATGTTCCGAACAGTGCAGTTTTTTGCAGTTCCGCTGGCATTGTTGCAGGAAGTTTCAATTTCTTGATGTATTTTGCAAAATTCTTGGACATGGTACCAAGTGCCCTGATGATGATGTTACAAAATGTTTCATCCATAATCGCATAGTTTCAATGGCCAGGTCTCAATATTTCATGAAGTTTTTCCAGTTCTTTTTCTTTGACTCTGGCATCTCCTGGTACAGTGATATCAATAAATTGTATGCTTCAGTTTTCAACTACTGTGTGTGATGACCTGGGACGTGGCACAAAGGCAATACAGTCAAATAGTAAGTAGGAGTCCCTTTATTAGCTCCAACTTTGCGCCCAATCTCCTGGTTACCTTCTGGTCTGGAGAAAAACTCTCCCAGGAACATCCTTTGGCTGCAGAGATTCAAGTCCAAAAAGTTATCAACAAAAACTTTAACTATAAGTCCAATTAAGGCAAGATGAGGTAATTAATCCAGCAGGGCAAGAAAAGGAATTCCAGACATGAAGAAACAGCAGTAAAACAACCCAGTTGGGAGGATGCCAGGAACACAGATAACCAAAGTCAACAGAAGATAAACTCACGTTTGTTCCCAGCAAACGCCTCTCTTAGCTTGCATCTCTTTTAAACTCTCTTCCCAGGTGTGCCTAATGAAGGGAATCATGGTCCTTTCTTCCCCCGTAAGCCACGCAACCCATGTTGCTCTCTTCTTTGTTTCTCTCTGCGTGCCCTAGGATGAAGAGGGGGCTGGTTCTTCCTCTGAACTCCCTCTCCCTTGTTCTATCTCTTGCCTGCTCTGCCCAGTTGGACTTTGCCCTTCCCAGTTTCCTCCACAGCCAACGGAACCACACTCCCGCTCCCTGTCAGTTGTTCATTTTCCTCCTCGGATTCAGACTCTGACAGGAGCATGACACTGTGATATCTGGCATGTTGTGTTCCAAATGATGATCCGTCTGTATTTGAAAGAACCACAAGATCTTTACCGTCTCAACCTATATTGTTGATATTATTATTGTTGTTGTTCAAAAATAATAATTCAGCTTGACCTAATTTGACCAGTTTTTGAAGTTGCAGAAGTTGCAGCATCCCATGCCATTTGCTTGCCATTTGTGACCTTTCCTACAACGTTAGTGGGAACCAGCAGGACGTTCCTGATTAAATGTTGTTCAGTTAAATCACACGCACACCCAACTGCTCTTTCTCCTGAAGAGTCCCACCACCCACACTCAACATCAGAATCTAGTACTTATCCTCAATGCCTATAAAAGACATTGAAAAAATCAGAAGTTATTTAACATGCTAACCACTGCAATAAGATAATTGTAGCTTCAATAAAGAAGAAAATCTTTTGGTCTCAAAATATTCCATCGAGTAAAAAGATAAATTTTCACTTCTTTCCTAAATCTGGTGTCTTCTGGATGTGATAAGTTAATAGCTACCAGTATTCCCATTGTTATCTTCTCCAGGTCGGGAAAATGAGGATCCAGATTGTTGGGGTCAATATGTTGACACTGTAAACTGCTTAAAGAGGGCTATAAAGCCCTGTGAAGCAGTATATAAATCTAAGTACAATTGCTATAAGTGAGGAACTTCATCTTTCACCAGAATTTTAGAGGGATTGGGCAAATAATTGAGTTTTTCTCTTATTTTCCAACTCACTTGCTTCCCCCACTGAAAAAAGAGAAAGATTTGCTTCATTTGTTTTGAAAAGAGAATCCTGTTCCTTATTACTAATGTCATGCAAAATAAAAGATTGGTTCCATTACTGAGTTCCTCATATTTCTTAGGGGACTTTTATAACCAGTAAGCTAAATAATAAAAACAAAGAATTGCTGACTGCAACCAGTCTCACATGGTTTATGCAGGGAGCTTCTGTGAAACTTCCGACTGCTCTTATTTACTTTTCTTTGCTATCCAAGGTCCTTTGAAATGCTGTGTTGTAGGATCCATTGTCCACCAGGACTACAACCTAATGAGCTAGAATATCTTGGGGTCTATTAGGATCAGACCAATGGACAAATCTCTAGGAGGGCCATATCAAAACTTGTCTTGGAAAGGTCTCAATTATACATGCCAGATCTGTCCATATGTCCATCACTAAATAATGGATTGACAAGATTTTATTTCAGTCTTGGTGTTATTCAGCATCAACTTCAAGCCAGACATTGCCCACAATCTAGCTTCTGGACTCACAGGAAGAAGAAGTTTTCTCATGCAGCAGCCTACTCAGCAATAAACAGCAGTAAAAACAACATAGCCAATTGTATCCAATTGTCCCTAGTTTTATTTTCACAACTGCAATTTGTTCTAGTGTCATTTTCTATGCAATGTATATACATATGCCAAAACATCTTTTTTTTTAAAAAGAAAAAGAAAGGAAATAAAAGTATATGATAGAAATTTAACTTACATTTTTAAGCATGTAATCCAGAGTCAATGAAGTATAGTAACTTACTTGAAGGACATTGTACTATGAGCCTCAGGAGTCTCTTAACTTTTAGAGCTTTCTAATGGTAAATGAAATTCTATTCCCCTCAAAGGCACATAAACAATAAAAGTTACTTTGAAGAAACTCTAAATACTTTGTAAAAAAAATGAGCTGATAAAATATTCTAATGATGCTGGAAGTATATTTTAGAAAGATTGATTATTTTGACACCCTTATGGAATATGTTTGCAGAAAATTCTAGAACTCTTTAACATTTTGTAAAAAGAGATGTTGCTCTGCATGATACCTCTGAACATACTTAGCCCTCAGTTCTAAATACACATGGTAGGAAATTAACCCAGTTTACATCTGAGTAAATAAGCATAGAGTTGTTTCTGTCAGAAGATGTCAATAAAAATACATATATTTTTTTCAATTGTGTATAAATATCTGATAAAAAGTATTTTACTTAATGATACCATGATGTTTCCTTTCCTCTAACAAGATCATTCTCATATATCAAATGGAAATTTTAGAGCATTAAAAGTAGAGTTCAGTGTAAAGCAGAAAATAAGAAATTGTTAAATAGATACTAAAATGCTGGAGGTCTGACAAAGTAAGATGAGCAATTGACAGATTATCAAGCTAAAACACTTAAAAGAGCACACTTCTGTGTGCATATGCTGTTTAAATAAGACAGGGAAAGAAAAAAAATGTGTTTCATTGGCATTCGGTTAACAAGCTAGAAACATGGAGATCACTTGGGTATTTCAGCTACTCAAATTAAAACTTCTTAGCATTTCTTATGAACTAGGGAACACTAAACAATTTTAAAAGAAAGCCTGAGCTTTCCTCTTCCCACTCTTAGAATAATTTGAAACATAAATTATTTCTTGTTGAATTTTCAACAAAATGATTCATAACATTATGGTTATATTTAAGTGCTCTTCCCCTCCGCCTTTCCCCATAACAATTTGGTTGTTAACTTGCACACTATTATTTTCAGACAGTTGTTGTGACATCATGATTTTCAGGACTAAGGATTACATTCCAGTGTTTGCTGTTCAGTTCCACCAGCCCTGAATTTTTCAAAAGTAAATGAATTATTGGTTAAGCAGTAAATAATAACTTGAATCCGTATGAAAATAGCTGAATCCCCAAGTAGCCAAATCATTTTCATTTTGCTGTGCGATTTCCTCAGTCTGTCCAGGGACTGGTACAGATTTTTCGTTTGCTCTGCCTACTTTCCTGTCACCTTGCAACAACGTTCTTTGCTCTAAGCAGACCTTATATTTACCTTGGTAGAAACTGCTTCCGTTTAGTATAAGTGTCTTTTACCTCGTCCTAATTTTTCTCAGTTGGTGCATTTTTATTCAGGTTAGTGCCTGGAGTTGATCTGCATTTGTCCCTTTGACATCAATAGGAGTTAATGCATAATTAATATTCACATTAATGGTGATAAAGCAAAGACAAGGAATTTTCTTCGATTAAGAACTGCATCATAGCACGTGGTAATTTATTAGGATAGCACAATCATAGTTGATAAATGTTTGGGCTTATTCTCAATCCCCTCCCTTCCCCAGCTCCCTTGCAGTGCTTCTTCCCTCCTTTGCTCTTTTAAATATAACTGCTAGCTGATGTGTGTGAGAGAGAGGGAGGGAGGGAGGGAGGGAGGGAGAGAGAGAGAGAGAGAGAGAGAGAGAGAGAGAGAATGATTTTTTTCCAGGTATCTAAATAGTGAGCAGGGTATGACAATGTTTTTTGGCCTATATTTTATAACATTTACTACAGGCAGAATTATCTGTAAATTTATCTTGTTTGTTTGGGAGACATTTGCACATATTTAAAAATATTATGTTCATCTTTATTTTCCTGTCTCAACAGAATGCATTAAAAAAAAACATACAGGTAGTCCTCAGTTTACAATTAGGTTTAACAACTACTTGAAGTTCCAATGGCCTAGAAAAGGATGGCCATCATAAAACATTACACCCCAGTCTTGTGATCTCGACCTGGGTGCCTGGCAACCTGTTCACAATAGAAGTGAATATTTATAGCTCAGAGTTGAACTGTGGGGTCCTTGGTGCTGGCTGGGGTTAGTTGTTTTCTTGCAGATGTTTCATTTCCAGACTAGGTAATGTAGCACTGATAATGTTACCTAGATTGATAATGAAATGCCTGCAAGAAAACAACCAATCTCAGAGTGAAGCAGTGGCTTCACAACCTGTTCATACTTATGAGTAGTTAGCATGTGTCCCAAGATCATCTAACTGCCATTTGCAACAGTGGTGGGATTCCATTTTTTTTACTACCGGTTCTGTGGGCGTGGCTTGGTGAGCGTGGCAGGGGAAGGATACTGTAAAATCTCTAGTCAGAGGTTGTATTTGCTGGTCCTCTGAACTACTCAAAATTTCTCCAGAATTGGTCAGAACCTGCTAAACACCACCTCTGATTTGCAATCTTCTCTGCATGAGTTCCACAGGCACGAAGAGGCAGAGAGAATTAATTTTTAACTGTGTGTGAAAATGCTTCTCTCCCTAGGTCTTCAAGAATGTACTCCCATACTTGTTATCTAGGACTCAATTAATTTAACAACCTGCATGATCACATAACCTCAATTGGGAGTACTGGAAATGTGGTCCTGAGTGAAGCAGTCAGATGGGCATCCACGTAATGATTGCTTCACTCAACTGATTTCCATCCCCATTGTGGTTTTTAAGGGAGGACCGTCTGTATGTAGTATGACAATTAGATGAAAAAAATATTTATCACTACATTATACTGCCACTATTGCATTTCAAAATTCAGTGATAAAAGTTTGTATTAAAGTTGATTTATTTATTATTTATATCAATCAAATTTATTTGCTGACAAACCTGCACACATTAACGACACTGGCCTCCTATACGTGTCCTAAATATCCTCCATCATGACTCAATAAACTGAGATTATTCATCCTTTGTATTTCATTTCAGTAATGTATACATTCAGAGGGAAAAAATGTATGTTCAGGTGCATGCTCTAGCAGTCGGCTAGGACCTTGGAGAAAAAGGTTTTGCTCATCTGTGTCCTTCACATTTCATTTCCAAGACTGGAATTTCATCCGCAAAAGTCATTCTGATAAGCTCACTGAACTGCAGAGATTGTCTCCTCTCAATAAATCCACATTTACACATGTTGTTTAATGCAGCCACCACTGACTAAATCACAGTTTGAAAGGGCATAAAATTTGTACATGACAGAATACAAATTGTATCTGGTTCCTGACCCCAATCACTTCTTTAACAAAATGGCATACCCTGAATAGTTAGGGTTGTTGTAGCTAGGGTTGTTGTAATGAAAAATTGTTGCGCAGTGCCTCTCTGTTTCTTTTGCTACATTTCATTAGGTACCTCAAAGGAAGGAGATCAAATACATTTCTCAAATAACTGGTATATGTATGTATCTGTGCCTCAAGTTCCTTTCATGAGATGAGACAGGGCATTTTATAAGCATGGGAGTAAAACAAACAAAAAATAAGACAATATACCATGGGGAATTATAAAGGATCAGCATTTGAAGGCTCTCAGTACTTATTAACATTTTAATCATCTTAACAGTGATTTATATTTACATTTCATAAAAAAAACACTGTCTGTAATCTACACAGCTCTAATGAAATTTTAAAATCTACTGCTGATAATTAAGTATCTAAATTTAATCTAACCTTTAGTTGCCTTACTTGTTACAGAACTTGGAGTAGTACAATTAATTTGGCGTACTGTAGTAGAGGTATGTCTTATGATAGTCTGAATGCTTATGCCACAAAATTAGTATGAGTATGCATTCCGATATATGTACTTATGCAATATGGGAACAAAACCAAAAATAAAAAATACAACATAGCATATGCAATATTTTATCAGAATTGGCTTTCACAATTCACACATCTCTGCCAAATGAATTTTCTTCTCACTATAAAAATATTAAACCCAAATAATAACCATGTAGGGAATGACTGCAAACTGGCTTAAATCCAAAGTTCTCTTACTGTGAGATTTAAAAAAAATTCTACAGAAGACTTGAAAAGCTAGAACTTTATTGCTAATAAAAAAAAAGGAGATGAAGAGTTGTCCTTTGATGACTTCTATCTACATAAAAAATGTTGTAGGCAAGAGGCCTCCAACAAAAGTATAAGTAAAGAACTGGTGCTGGGAGTTATATAACTCCCAGCACCAGTTCTTTAGTTATATCATTGTTGGAGGCAAACCATTAGATTTATTATTTAGATTAAGCAACTATAATTCCTCAGGATAGCTCTTGTACTGCAGGATGACGTTCTAGGCTACAATTATTGAATTTAAAAAAGGTTTGTATTGTTTTAATTGTGCATTTTCCAAATACCTGTTGGTATATAAAAGCAGATTTATTATCTTCTTTTCTATAATGTATAGAGTAAATATAGTGCACATACTAAAGGGAGACATCATGAAGGGGCTCGTCCCATTTTTTCCCCCAGAACGGATAGTATGGACAGCCAGGAAGTTTGCAGTTTTGCAGCAGAAAACAGCAGCAGTGTACTTTTTGCCATATCCAAAAAATAAAAGCTCAGCACCCACCAAGAAAAATTTCAAACACATTGAGGAAGTCTCTTTATGTTAAAAAAAAAAAAAAGGCCTTCTAGGGCAATTTTTGGGAACAGGACTGGTTGTCCTATAACAGGAAGGGCTAATAAGGGACAAAATATTTCAGCAGCAAAGGCACACTGACTTTATGTTTTGTTATGTCTAATGGTGTGACCAGGCTAAAGGCAGGAAAATTGAATTCTTAAGGCAACAGTTATTGTAGGAAAATTGGAAAGCTGGTATTCAGTCAGACTTGGAGGTTTTTCTCATTCGGAGTTCATGATGTATATACTTCAGAAGGCAATTTTTCTAGAGCCAAGTCCTAAGTGGATGTTAAATCTACTGATCAGGGTTAAAGTTTATGAGTAGACAGAGATAACATGGCTCTGACTTATTACTGTCTATGATTTGGATTCTGAATAGTTTTTAAAATTTGAAAAGACTATAGAAAAATACTGCATTACATAGCATATTGCATATACTAATATTCCTTTGATTAAATTATCCGTGTTCCATACACCTTTATAACAGAACCCTTTAAAACAGGGGTGTCAAACTCAAGGCCTGCGGACCGGATCCAGGCCACATGGTGCTTAGATCTGGCCCAGGGTCTGCCCTGGAAACAGCATAGGACTGACTTGCAGTGCCTCTGCCAGTGAAAAGGGAGCTTGTGAGTGCCACACACAGCTCTCATGAATTCTGTTTTCGCTGGCAGAGTGCTAGCAAAACAAACTACTAGCAAAAGTGGCATTTGATCACATGAATGCTATCAAGCTGGCCACGCCCACTCTGGCCATGCTACCTCAGCTCCCACAAGGTCAAACACAACTCTCATGTGGCCCTCAGTGAAATAGAGTTTGACATCCCTGCTTTAAAACATATAATCCTTTAAAAAGGCACATGATAGTAGTAAATCCACTGGAAAAGTATGTGATCTTTAGTTGCTTTCGATGATGTTTCAGAGTTAGTTAGCCTCTCTGAGGAGGTGTATTTCATTTTAAAGCAGTCAAGTCAGTCAACTGGATCAGCCAATATATATGTATGTGTGGAGGACTTGGAGAGCATAATACAATTGATTCCTCTATTATTTATCTTCTTTGCTTGTGAGTAATATATTCAGGATTGCAATTCAAAAGTTGAATAGACTAGAATCATTACAAGAAGTTGCCAGTTGTTAAGAATATTGGTTTGGCTATGAAAGAACTTTTATTTCATATGTACAAATGAAACATGATAATTGGGTTTCTGATATGGTCTAATTTGTGGTTCAGAATGTTCACCATATAAAAGGGGCATTATTACAAACTATTCTAGGTAGTAGCTAGGATATTATGCTCTGCTTTTCCTATCTTTGTCACAGACTACTAATCTTCTTTCTCTTCAGGCAGAAACAACATCTGTTCCTTTGGCCTCCTTATGAAAAAGGAATGAAACTTTTACTAACATCTGCATCCTTATTTTTAAACCAATTCAGGAAATATTTCAGATCTAATCAATTACAGAATGTCATTTATCTGCCTTTAAGAGAGGTATAAATATGATATTTCTCTCAAACTTCCAATATAGGGATCCCTCTATATTAGAGGTGAACTGAGAGATTATCTTTTTCATTGTCTTCTCCAGACAATTTTTGGGTATTCTTCCCCCCCCCCCCCCATTTTTAGTTTTGTGAAGCCATCATAGTTGTTTCTGGTGTTGATTGACCTAGAAGTTGGATAAATAAATAATTAAATATGCTCACAGCAGATATTCAATTTTTAAATAAAATCCTCATTAATATAGGTAGGCTATAGGTAAATTCTTTTTTAAAAAATAAGTAAAGAAAATGTCCTTGTCTATGTTCTTCACATAATCTATCGAATGGAAAATAATATTTATGTGCAAAAAGGAACTACACTAAAGCATTCAGAATTTTAGTCCATAACCTGATAGGTTGGAGTCAATTGCATAAATTCAATTACATACTCAGTTAAAAATAGGAAATGAGACTAGTTCAACCACTCCTGTCCCTTATATTGCACCACCATTTTGTTTTATTTGTTTGTTTGATATTGCCACGTATCTCACCAAGTAACTTTGGGCAGCAAACAAAAGTAAAAAAACAAAAACAATTAAATAATACAAATATTAAAATTTATTGAAGCCAAAAATAAAGCACACAGATGTTTAATTCTTATCTTACTCTGACATCTGTTTATCCCAACATCTGCATGGTCCATACAAATCTCTATAATTAGGAAATTGTATATACGACTGTGATTGGGAACCTCATCAGGCTACATTCCAAATCATGTAACCTTACAATGACATTGTGGACCTGAGCTCAATGTTGATTAAACTTGTTAGAAATTATGAATAGTTACATTGTAATCAGTATAGGCAGAGTTCCTCAATTCTTTTATATGTTTTGACTTAAATGATTCAGCCTAACCAAGGTAAGCTAATAACAAGAAATTTATTAAAACATGATTCCATGCATATTCATTATTACAAACAGCTTTTTCATTTCATGAGCCATATTAAAGTCTGGAAATTATCATTTAACAATTAATTATAATTAACTGTAAGAAAAGGATGGTCTGAAAAATGTGAAGCATTAATCTATAAAGCATCCAAAACATGAGTAATTTCTGTTGAAATTGTTTTGGATGAAAAAAAATTCTATATAACACTTAACTTTCTTCTTTCCCTAGCCTTTGCCATTTGAAGTGAATGTAAATCACTTAAAATCGCCATTTAGATCAAGTATTGGATCAAGTATTGGTTGGTAAAATTTGATAAACAAGCCTACAACTTCTTAACATTTCTACTGTACTAATAAATAAAAAAGAGAAAGATATTTTTAAAAATGCAAATATGATAAGAGGTATTTGAAGGAAGGGGAGAACTTTTCACATTTACAGCCATCCAGAATCTATGATTTGCATCCACATATTCCTGGAGAGGTGTCCTCTTTCTCATAGGTATGGAGAAATATCCACATCCTATCCCTTGATTAGTGATAGAAACATTTGATGATTTTTAAAACAAAGAGAACTCTGAGCAGAACAGAGAAAAAATGGGCTGGGCTAGGAAAGAAGTGAGCTAGAAGCCAGTTTTCCAGTATATGATTAAAATTTACTTTAAGAAAAGGAATTTCCAATTAAAATAACAGCTGTTTTAAGAATATTCTGATTTTGTAGAGCTAGGTAAAATAGCAAGAAACTGTACTAAGACTCTTTGATTTTTTTTCTTTTGTGTATAATAATGTGAATGTTTAATGATAGCTTTTATTCAGATTGGGCACAAAGTTATTGATTTTATATAGAATCATTTTTTAGTTTGTATTATTTAATTCAAATGTCCCCCATTGAGAGCCTGTCTTTTAATAATTAACTTATTTATTTATTTAAAAAAAATAAGCTTTATCTTTTTATCTTAAAAATAAATTTGACTTTTATTATTTATGATAAGACTGGTATATCTCACAAGAATTGGGGCAGGGGGATGAAAAACGGATTCCTCTGATCACATGCTTGATGTTGTAAAGCCCAGAGTTGTAAGAGTTGCCATTCATAGAAACAATTTCACTTTTTTTTCCATTTTTAATTGCTATTAGATGACAAGGATTATGAGAATCCTCTGTCTCACACACAGTACACATTGGAAGTAGGGAGAGGAAGTCAATTGAGATATCCCTAACAGATATCAAAGCAGTAACTATTTGACCCAAAAGGCAAGAGAGCTGAATTAGGGTGTGTGAGAAGGAAAAGTGTGTGAGGTTTCTGGAAGAGGTTTAGCAATGTGTCACTGGAGTTGTGTTTAAAAAATTGTGAACAAAAGCACATGTAATAGGAAAAAAGTACAGATAATAGGAGAAATGCTTTAATAATATGCACAATTTTTGATAGAGACTTCAAATTACAAACGATGTAGTTTCTTCATTACAAATTATTTTTTAAAATGGGATAGATTATCTTGCTTTTATTAGTAGCTGCCAGTAAGGAAGACCTTGAGAAAGACATCCATGAACCATTACCTAGGCCAAAGGGAATTAGACATTTTTAAAGTCCATAATAAGATAAGTGGTTTGGGAAGTGGTTCAAATATATGTAAATGATAACTGCAGCAAGATTATTGTATGACAAATATAGAAATATTCAGCTTTGCCCACAATGGAGAAATGGGTGATGAGAATGTTGTAACTACCTGAGATGGCTAAATTGACTTCTTTGATCAGAGAAAAGGGAGCATCTGCATTTTATTGCTGACTGGATATCAGTTAAAGACTTTGTATGTGCAACAGAAAACAATGAACTCGTGATTTATAGTTTTAGTGAGTAGATACGGTGGATTATAGAAAGAAGAATTATGTTGTAACCTTAGAGTAAAAGGTAATTTACAATTGTAAAGAAGATTGAAAGCTTTTTCTTTGTATCTTTTTTATTTTCTATTTTTTTTTAACTTTTTTCCTTTCTTTCATTTTTAGCCTTCTCTTTTATTTCTTTTTCTTTTTTTCTTATTTTATATTAGTTTGTATTAGTTTGTACCTTTTTAAAAAGTCAATTTCAGTAAAAGTGTCAGGATTCAGACACTTAACCCCATTTAAATCATGAGTCTCTAGCCAAACTCCAAAAGGATTTATTGGGAGTTAAAAGATGCGGCATTGCCTGGATTTAGCCAGACTCTGAGACACATAATTCATTGTCACCCTTGACCCTGATCTTACTCCACCTCCCTGGGTGTATCATAATTCATATTCTCCAATGGGACACATCCATAGCCAAGAGTCATCAATCATAACTCTCCAGTTAGAATTTTGCACAGCAGAAACCTCAGTCACCTAGAAACTATCTTTGAAAACATTTATGTAAGGCAAGCTGCCCAGTGCTTCCCCCTCCCTTTCTGTTGGCAACACTAAAAGACCACAGAATTATTTTATGAGTTGACAAAAAGTAGTTTTCACTTCTATATGGAGTGGTCTGGTCTACTTAGTGGGGCTGTCCCTCTCAGTCATTAATAAAACTCCTATGTTCTTAATACTCTTGACAATCATTATTCATATTTAAACAGTTGGGTGCCTGGAAAAGACAATGATAGAAAAAATACTATGCCAATTTGTATTCAGTCTGCAGAAATTGAAAATACAATATTTAACATTTTAAGAATTGAAAAACAGTATCCTGTTGGCAGGATGGATAAAATATACAAGTGATAAAACAATTCTTTGCAAGGTATCTCTCCTATAACCATGGTTGAGCCCTTTCTTCATATCTGATATTTTTTTAAAAAAACATTGGGATTTCATGACATGAATTTCCATGCCAAAAATTAAGATACGTTCATTAGAGAATATTCAAAGATGGGCTTTCAAATATAAAAAGACATAGAAAAACCTAGTCAGATTTCAGTACCAAATGTTATTAGAAAAACATGCCAAATTCTACTTCTTGTTTTGGTTTAAACTTTCCCTGTCTTTAAATTTCTTCACTTCTTATAATGATTGTTGCACAATTGTACAAATTCATGTTATTTTTAGCAGGATATTTTGTAGAAAACTACTTCAGTCTTTTAATTTTTTTCTTATAAAATAAAAACAAATGAAATTTGATAATATATTTCAAAGAGGTGAAAATGTAATATATTATTTTATATTAAAATTATTTCATTTTATTTCTTTGCTTGTAAAAATATTTTGAGGTGCATTACATCTCAGAACAGCTATCTTTTTTCTACTCTATCATTTGTTCTTAAATTTACTTGATTAAATTGCTACTCTATCTGCAAACCAAAGTCACTATTTTGTACACATGGACATCAGATACTTACTTTTGTTCTGAGGCAATAATTTTCTGATATATCCACAATTATAAAATGTTAGCAAAATCAGCAGAATATTGAGTGCAGCAGTGTTGAAATCTCTGTCTTAATATTTACAGCCTTAATTTTCAGTAGTTTACATCACTTGTCTTCCAAATCGATTAAGATATAAAGGAACTGTTAACATGTTAAATTCATTGTTACTTCACTTAGTCACTGTTAATAATTCCCGAGGAACTAGAGGAATAAAATAAGATATAAAGGAACTGTTAACATGTTAAATTCATTGTTACTTCACTTAGTCACTGTTAATAATTCCCGAGGAACTAGCGGAATAAAATGAAGCATGGATAATTATATCTGAAGAACATTTCAAAATTGTAAAAGTCATTATTTTGCCTCCAGGCATGTAATAGTACAAAAATTTGCAAGTATCTGTGTATATGTATATCTGTGAGAAGGTCTTTATCTGTATTCCTTCTCTGCTCTTCCCTCTTCTTCGTGTGTGTGTCTGTGTGTAATACACACACACAAACACAGGCACATAAGTGCTGTGGTGGCACAATGGTTAGAATGCAGGACTGCATTCTAATGATTTCTGCTGACTGCCGGCTGCCAGCAGTTCAATTCTTGCTGGCTCAAGGTTGACTCAGCCTTCCATCCTTCCGAGGTCGGTAAAATGAGGACCCAGATTGTTGGGGGCAGTATGTTGAATCTGCTTAGAGAGAGCTGTAAAGCACTGTGAAACAGTATATACATCTAAATGCTATTGCTATTCCATTGTACAGTAATCAAACTAATAAGAGATAGGTGGAATGGGACCAGGACAAGCAAAATGCTCCAAAAAATTAATTAATACAAGCAGAAGTTCAAGTGGAGGAAGAGATAAGGAAGAGAAGTGACTGCCGAAGTTGTGAGTTATGAGAGACTCTTCTCAACTGAAACTGGTGAAAAAGATCTCTCCTGAATAGCTGTTGATTGCAAGGGATATATCATGAGAACTATTGATTACCTATTGCAGCTGAGTGATTACATCCTTGGTTAGACTTGGTAGAAGATGTTGAATAGCAATAACATTAGGAGAAAGTAATCGTATTGTGCCCAGAGTTCTTCATTTTAAGTGAAGTAAGTGAAACGAGCTGAATGAGCTTAAATACAGATCTCTGATTTTAATAAATTCAACATAATTTATTTCAATGGCTGGAGATACTAATAAAAAAGAGAGTCAAGATAAATGGTATTTCTTAAAACCATCGTAATTGCAAAATACTTGAATGAAGGAAAAGAAAAAGGAACCAGTAGGGTTACACTTGAAGTTCAGTGAACTTCATTCTTTAGGCGTGTGAAGAGCCCTAGTGTTTGATCTTTTAAAAACCCAAAAATGCTACCTGGTGCCTTAGCTTTTTATTTCGTATGTCTGAAAACAAAAGGGCAAAAGGACAACCTGCCAGTCTATTTCATAATGGATTATTATTTTCCTCTAAACTATTTGCATTAGTAGGAGTTCAGTGCCATTTTCAGGTTCACAGATATTCTGCAAGGGCACAAATGCCTTCCTGAAAGGACTTGCTATAAAAGATAGTTGGGAAGCTGAAACACGGTTTACATTATGTCTCCCTGACAAGCTTTGGACTTGTTGATTCTACAAATTAATTCTAGAAAGAAAACAGGTATGCACATGGAATTTGTCCAGGTGGTTTGAAACCTGAGTTCACTAGATTTCTAATAGGGTCACAAAAGAAAGAACAGGGTTGTCTATCAATTTGATCTTGTATGCTTTAACGTTACCTTAATTCTGTTCCTTCCATCTATTTTTTCCATTGTGTTGGCTGTGTAATGCACAGACAGCAATAGTAATAACTGAAAAAGGAACTTTAGAAGATACGTTTTTCTTATCTTGAAACATTTGTTTCTTTGTTTGTTTATTAAATTGCTACCTATCTCTTCGAGAGTAGCCCAATGTAGAGTGCACTGCAGTATTCTAAAGGAGAGATGATCAGGGTTGAGTGACTGAGCCCAGGAACTCCAGATACAGGAAAAATGTGCAATTGCCACACAACACAGAGTTGCGTAAAGGTTCTCCTAATCATGACTGCTACCTGCTCTTTGAGAAGGAGTTCTGAGTGTAGGAGAACCCCTATATTGTGCACCAGGTCTGTCCAGGATAGAGCAAACATGCCACAACATGCCATAAAGAGAGTTTGTGGACTGGATTTCTCACTCCATATCAACCCTGATTGGAAGTGGCATTGAGTAGACTGCAAAACTGTGCCATCCAATTCCAGTTGCCATAGCCATCTCAAAATGATACAATGGCCAATGATATGGAAGGCCTTGGAAACGTGAAGAGCATCAAGGATATATGCACTGCCCCATCCCTCTCTCATCAGGCGTCATTGACAAGTGTGATCAATAAGTTTCTGTGTCATAAAGAAGCTGCCACACAACCATCTTTTCTACCACCTTCCCTAAAAAGGAGAAATGGGAAACTGGATGACAATGGTCCAGAAAAGTAGGATGTAATGATGGTTCTTTAAGGAGAGGGCATACAAGGCCTCCTTAAAAGATCATAGAAATGTTCCCTCATGAGGAATTTGTCACCACCTGAAACCACCAGGCAGTCACTATCCTGCAGCCTTTCGGCAGCCAGGAGAGACAAGGATGTAGTTGATAGGTAGATGTGCTGACAGCATTGAGGATCCAGGTCGAGTTATTAAAATAACTTGTAGGTGAAATAAAAGTAAAGACACCCAAAAAGCCTTAACCATTAAAAAAAATGAGGTATTTAGTCATTCTTAAGACCCAGTGATTTCATTAATCCTGCCCAAGACGTCTAGGGAAAGAAAGATACCGGTTTCTCCATATATCATATTGTAATTATTTCAGGATAGCAAGTGTAGAAATTAAAATATATTGGTCAGTGAATTCAGTAGCTTTCTAACTCATAAATCAGATGAACAAACTGTGATGTTTTTCACATAGAAGATTGTGTTTTTACTAACAAAAATTTAATATGTATTTTGTTGAAGTCTTGTTAGCTTAGAGCTAGCCTTAAATCCATTAGCTTTACTAATGCTTACTTTTAGTCTATCTGGAACCTGCAGGGAAAAATTTCAGAACTTGTGAGGGTTGAGCAATAAGGTTTAAAAGAGATTTAGGTTGGTAATATTTTATCATGATAGAAACTGTAAGTATAAAATATTAAGTAAGCTTAATGTACATTAAGTGCAAATCATCAAGTAAAAATATGTGTCTAAATGTAACATCAATGTAAAATAGATATTGTGAACACATTGGTATACTTGAAATTTTAATGCCTAAGGGCATTTTCTTTTTGCCACTACAAGAGGAACAATGTAGAAAAGGATTAAATTACCTTAGGCTGTACCATTGATATAACATTGTAATTTGGTTATTTATTTGATAAATGCTACTCATGTATTAGTTGCATTTATTTGTTGAATTAATAGATGTAGTAGGTGTCCATATTACAGTTATTTTCCCCTTAAGCCAAGTCTATGCACAACAGCCATTGCCTACCTGTGCACAAAACTCGGTGTTGCTTACATCTCCCCCTCCTATTCACTGCAGCTGCTCTGGTTCCATGATAGGTACTACTGATAAAAAAAGAGAGATGTATTTTCAGAGGAGAAAACTAGAAGAACTTTAGGTAGGATAAAGGGATGTCCACACAGCTGCTTATTGACCTCCAAGCACTGAGGAAGTTTGTTGTAAAGACAAGTCCTCGCTTTCCTGCCCAAATGGTCATTCTCTCACACACCCTTCTGCACATCTAGGTTAGCCTCAGCTTCTTTTCTTCTTTGAAATATTTGTAATATACGAGAAACATCCATAAATGCCAATTACAAGAAAGCTGCCACCCCTGCAAAGAGCCACTCTAGGAGGGTCAGTGCTTCCACCTAGGCCTTCTAAGGAACCTCAGCAGCACCTAAGTCATGTTTGATGCTGGTAAGGCTACCATCCCTAAATGGTGGCCTTGCAGTCCCTAATGAGCCTGGCAAGAGGAGCTCTTGGCCCTGCCCTGGGAGGAATTTGTCCTTGGACATTCTGGCCAATGGTCAAGACTTGACTGAAGCTCAGGGCCAGAGTAGACCAGCCATATGCTGAGTTGAGAATGCTTGAAAGGCGCTCATTTGCATCTGAAGTTGTGAACAGTCTCACAAAGTACAAACGATTTTCCTATCTGGAGTACGAAAGTGCAAACATTTGTGCACAACTGGAATCTTTGAAGTTTTTCCTCTTTCATTCACACAAATCTAATTACAGTTGAAAAGGCCCAAGCCTAGATGAAGATGAATCCAGCAATCTTCCTTTGGACATGACTCAGAGATTTGGAGCTGGAAAGAAATAACCATCTTAAGCAATGTTCCTTTAAATCAGCAATGGCTCACATTATCAGCACTGAGTGCCCAAAGCACATGCGCACATGCACCGCCAAAATGCAATGTGTGCAGCTCCCGCGCATGCGTGCCCGTATGTGTGGACATACGAGCACATTCCATGCATTCACCCTGCACACATGTGCTTCTGTCCCCCATGCATGTGCCCCACTCCCCGCACGTGTGCGCATCCCATGCATGTGCCCCACTCCCACATGCTTTCCTCCCCCCGCCTGCACATCGCACATATGCAGCAGAGACCTGAAGACCAGCTGGCTGGCAGGAGATTGCACGCATGCATGGTGGAACTGAGCTGGGGAAACACTCACGTGCCCAGAGAGAGGGCTGTACATGCCATCTCTGGCGCGCATGCCATAGGTTTGCCATCACGGCTCTAAAAAACAGGAAACAATTATTATACTGTAAAATAGAAAAGGGTTGATCCACAAATCATATTTGTGACACGTTTTTGTTGTTTTAAACCCTAAAATGCCACTGCTGGTTAATCTACACAATGCTTAAATTGATGGTCTATTATAGTTGTTTGATTTAGAAGAAGTTAAATTCACAAAATGTTAAACATTTACCTTTTTTAAGTCATAGATCCTGGAGAAAAAACATAGCAGTTGTGAATTCTCAGAACCCAAGTAATAGTCTAGTACTTTCACTTTCTAGATGAAATTGTGACACTATTTTGTCATTTGTTTTCAATCAACAAAGCATTTTGGGCCTGTATAATTAAAGTATCTATAAACAGATATAAATAGCAGCGATCTTCAAACTAGCAAGTTCCTTTTTTCTTCTCCTTTTCCTGTGTAGCTGAAAGGAAGAGTTTCTCTTTTCACTTCTTCTTTATATTATTTATAGCTTCTTCATGTCATGATAACTTTGATTAAATTGGTAGTCCTTGACTTACTACCACAATTGGGCCCAAAATTTCTGTTGCTAAGTGAGACATTTGTTAAGTGAGTTTTGCCCCATTTTATGACTTTTCTTGCCACAAGTGGTTATGTGAATAATTGCAGCTGTTAAGTTAGTAGCACAGCTGTTAAGGGACATCCGATTGACTTTGCTTGTTGGAAGGTAGCAAAAGGTGATCGCATCACCCCAGGACATGACAACTGTCATAAATCAGTTGTCAAGCATCTGAATTTTGGGGATGCTGCAGTGGTCATAAGTGAAAAATGGTCATAAGACATTTTTTCAGTGCCATTGTAACTTTGAAGAGTCATTGAATGAACTATTGTAAGTCGACAACAGTTGTAAGTAAGTACCTATATGGCTAAATGAATTACTGTTAATTTAAATTTTTGAGCTACAGAAACTATACTATGAAGATAGCTTATTTTAGATATCCCCAGTTGTTATTATTTATGATTTTTGTTACTTCAGATGACATAGTAAGCTACGATTCTACAAAACGGAAGACTTAAAATTCCTTTTGGTAATGCAAAATGAAGACAGATCACAAATACTTTGCGGTTGGTGTTGCTATTACTAAATTTATAGTAGATTTACAATACTGACAATTCTGAGAAAAGAAAATCAAGAATCAAAATACTTTGTTTTTTTTATAACTTTTACAAGTCAGAATACAAAATAACGATCTTGGCTGATGAGTCAAGTGCATTTTGGTATAAGCTTTTTTCGCCCCAGTGCAAAGATAAATTCTTTTTCATGCTTATTATTTCTCTCACTCATGATCGTATAATACGGAAAACCTCCAACAGTGAAATCTGATTTAGAATTCTCAGAATGAAAAAAAAAACACCTTCACAGACTTAAATATTTTAAAATGGCATTAAGCTGATATATTGTAACTCAGAGTTAAACTATATGTTTTGCATGAAAAAGTTTCTGATTCAGACTTGGCATTTTTAGTTTAAAAAATGAAGTGGACATCAAAAAAGAGATAAAAAAGACTGATTCCAGGGATAGAAGATAATTAAATGAACAGACGTGGATAAAGAAAAATGAACAAATAACTCAGCTTTTTATATCCTTTTCTTCTTCAGATGAGACAAACTCCTATTCTGTAGCAAGACTTCTATGAACTTCTTTAGCATATAAAACTCATTATATATTAATATATATAACTGTATTATTAACTATATTAACTCATAGACACTTTCTTTCATATATTTCTTCATACAGATCTATTTAACATTTGCTACAATTTTTTTTGCTGGCTGAGGTGCAGCAGATCTGTTAAAAGATGACCTTTTCATTCATCACTTGGAATATTCTAGCCAACTGTTGGAATGTTCTTCTAAGTCAAATCTGGAAAGCTATGTGGTTCTTACACTGTATGGCAAGCCACAAAGGGTTGTAAGAATCTTCTCTTGCAGCCTATTAAAAATGCACAAGCTGAATCTCCCTCTCTACTTAGCCCCAAGCGACCAACTCAGGAATTTTCGTTCTTCAACAATTCTTTATAAAGATTGCTGTGGGAAAAATACATGTGGGATTATTTTATATACAACTTGTTTCTTTGCATAGTTGTGATCTCAGTAACATGCCAAATAATAAATGATGGTGTAGGTGAAAACACATTACATGGAAAGCTGATTCTCCATTTCTGGAAATTTTAAAAGGAACTGGCAACCATATGTCATAGATGGTTTAATTTGTTTTCCTGCTCATTGGAGAAAGTTGGACTTTGTGGGCCCTTCCAAGTCTATAATTATTTGATTCTGTATATTTTTATATTCATATCATGGCTTATTGCAAGTTACGTAGATTTTGTTTTGAGTTGAAGTGTGATAATGTTTTTAAGACAATAATTATGTTTTATATTTGTATTGATGCTGAGTTAGTAAGAAACACTGTAATCTTTCTATTAACTTTTCTAAAGTTTAATATTGAGGTAGGTTTAGTTAATTATGTTTGTAAATGAGTGGAAGCTAAGTAAGTATTATCAGAAAGATTTAGGATAGGAATAATTTCTGCTTTATTAGAATGCTACATTTGGCATTTAATGCTTGTATTTTGCGAAGTTTCCTCTAATTATTTCATGGCTGCAATAGTGAATTTTATAAAAATAGAAATGTTTCTGTGCACTATAATATAAACTTTGTAATGTAGTTTTATCTCATCAGTAAAGATCAGCGTCTGTATAACAGATTGTTTCTTCCTTAAATTTGGCGATTGCTATGGTTTCTCAAAAATATTATGGTAGATATTTAAGTCCAGTACTTGATTTAAAATATACTGTAGGAAATATTTACATTAAACATTTTGTTGTTCACTATTACCCTTATAAGGAAATTTCATGGGATTCCAAATGTGACTTATTCCATCTATTATGGATTTAATTTACAGAGATTTAATTTACAGAGAAGAATCTTCACATTGTTCATATATTTAATGTTGATACCTATGACATTTTAGTAGTATTTTAAAGTTTCTTGTTTTTCCCCAGTGTTCTTGATATTTATTCTTTCACATATTATGAGTATACAATACACTTTTACATGGCATTTCACATTGACAAATTCCTTTGTTCTCTTCTTGATCTCTGTGCAAGCAAGATGAGTGGAGGGACTTCTCAAATAATAAAATGAATATTATGCAATTTGCAGTAGGCTTCATATAAGTGAGAACTCTTCCATATGCCTATTTCCAAAGTTCACAGTTCCTACCTCTTCCAAAGGCAGTTATTCCTCCAAAGCAGCAGTCGCCAACTGGTGGGCCGTGAAAATTTTTTGGTGGGCCACAGAGAAATCTCACCCCCAGAGCACCCCCCCAAAGCAATTAATCCAGGCTGTACTGAAACACAAGGCTGCCCAGCCCACATGGCCCACAGGAACCCTCCCTGCCCACTCACTCCTTACCTGGTAAACTTGCCTGCTAAGTTGCTATTTTTCCTTTTTCCAACCATCAGCTGTTCTGCTGTGCCGGGAGATTTAGATTAGCTAGGAAGTAGGAAATGGTTGGATTTCTTGCTTCCTAGCTAGTCTTTAGATCTTCGGCTCTGCTTTTAAGAAGAGCCGAACCTCCCTTTGGACTGAAGGTTTGCTTGCAAGCAAATTCAGTGCAGACTCATGGCAAGTAAATTTGAGAGACTGAGCTAGCCGATGACAGATAAATAGATCATTGAATGATTCTGTGAGAAATTCAGTCTGCCTGCTTTGCCTGATTTTGGGTAAAAGTTGCTCCTTTTTAAAAAAAATAATATTTACATACATGGTGTGTTATGAGTTAATTTTATGAGTTTGCTTGCAAGTAAATTTTATGTGACAGACAATGGCAGATAGATTTTTTTTCTGAATGAATCTGTGATTCTGTGAGCAACTCAATCTGCCTGCCTGCTTTGCCTGATTTTAGGTAAAAGTTGCTCCTTTTTTATAAAAAAATTCAATATTTATATAAATATTTATAATATTTGCATACAAGCCATGCCCAGCCAGTCACATGACCACCAAACCACACCCACAAATTAGGCCACACCCACAGAACCAGTTAGTGGTCCCTGGGATCTAAAATTATGAGTTTGGTGGTCCCTGAGGTTCAAAAGGTTGGCGACCCCTGCTTCAAAGCATTCCAATGCTCTCACATTGAGTTATGTGAGGTTTTGGAACTAGAGCAGTTTTCCTTCTTTCTCTTTGGCACAAATTAAATCTTTCTTTCTTTTTAGATTTTTAGATTATTTTTAGATTATTATCCCATTATTTTTATATTTTTGTTTTGGTCAAGTCAAGGAACCACGGTAAATATTTCTGCCTCCAACTTTGCCCAATACAACAATAAGAATTGAGTCAGATTGAGAGAGAGCAACTAGCCCAAAGCGACCTAGATGGCTTTTATTTGTAAGGGAAGACTAGGATTCACAATCTCCTCTGATTTCTAGCCAATATCTTAGCCACTACATTAAACTGGCTGATCAGATATGGCCTGGCAAAGTTGCGACAATGTGGTAAGGTGAAAGGAAAAAGTATGTTTAATTTTAGATATTGTTGAAAACATCCCAACCATTACAGCTTTATAATAAGCAGAAATAAGAAAATATATATAACAAAATTCTAGCACAGTGAAGTAGCCAAGTTATTATTATGGTTATAGAATGAACTTGGGTTTTTTTTTCCGCCCTGTGTGTTTTTTGGTTTGATAAGAAACAAAGACGGAATATATTCCATCTATATTTTGCTTCTTTTGATAGAGTGCCTTGAGAATATTTCTTATTTTCTTTCTTGATTTCTTGTCAACTGGGTGAATGGAGAAAGTTCAAATGCAATGTTAGGAATATTTTTCCAAAATATTTGAAAAAATGCCTAAGGCTAGAATAAAATATTTTACATTTAGCTCATACATTCTTCATGCGTCTTTACTGTATTCTATGAATTCTACTGTGAATTTTTAACACTTTCTGCCTCCAGTCATTCCAAGCACATTTATAGAGCAGATTAAGGTCTTCCCACTTTAAAGTTGTAAATCAAATACAAACTGTGTAAAATTAATTTTGTGGTCAGTTTCCTATCTAAGAAAATAAAATAAAATATGAAAATACTTGGGTACATATCATTCAAAGAAGAGAACACAGAATCTAGGGAACATCTAATTGCATGTACAGTTTAGGAATCATACTGTGTATTTCAACTTCTACCTAGTGCATTATTAAATGTTATCTTTGCAGTTTTGTAAGCATGCTTTCTATTTATGTATAGTTATTTATAATTTGAAAATAAAAAAAATAGTGTACATTATTTGGCAATGCAAAAGTTTAGATACCCATTTGGTCAGTACTTTGTAATATCTCTCTTGCTAGAAATAAGACCTTCCAAATGTTTCCTATATCCAACTAAAAATACTTTCTATTCTTGCTTTCAAAAAGATTTTCTCACTCTTCATTGCACTCTGTTAGTGGACTAAAAACTACTAGACTGTGAGCCCTACTAGACTATCTTCACTTAGTCATAAAAGACACTTGAGTGACTTTGGGCCAGTTATTCTCTCTTAGCTCATCTCATCTCACAGGGGAGTTGTTGAGAGGGAATTAGAAGATAGGAGCATAATGTATGTTGTGAGATAAACAAAATAAAGGACATAAAAATCTAACCATAAATTTAAAACATGGTTTCCTTATATGCATTGCATATTTGAGATATTCCAACACATTATCAATAATATTCAAGTCTGAGGGCTGCAAATATTATTCCAAAATTGTCCCAAAGTGCTTTTCACAAGCCAATGGGACTTTCTTGGTTTTTCCCTGGAAAACATTTTGCTTCTCATCCAAGCAGCTTCTTCAGTTCTGGCTGAATGGTGAGAAATGGAAGTATTTATATTCCTTACCAGTCATCTGGTTGTTAGCACTCTGAAGGTCCGTTGTTAGCTCTTATCGAGTCGTAGAGGTCACTTCTGTACCTTCAAAGTCACTTGAATCAGAGTGCAAATGGGTGTGGAACCTGACTGTTGAAAGGACTGTGTTGTAGTTAGGGGATAGATGGTGTTGCATCACTTCCCTCTGTTGAGAGAGGGCTGTTCAGTTTTAATGTAGATGACCTCTTTTGACTTTTTTTCAAACCAGTGGTCCTCCCTGTCCAGAATGGTGGTCTTTGTTGTTGTCAAAATATTGACCTTTGACTTTCAGATGTAGATGAATTGCTAATACTTGCCCTGACGGGTTTGTTTCCCTATGTTGTGCCATGCATTTTTGAAGTGGTGGTTTTGCTTCACCAATGTACACATCTGCATATGTCTCACTGCATTGCACAGTATATACCATATTGCTTAGTTTGAGTTTGGGTGTTTTATCCTTGGGGTGGACCAGCTGCTGCCTTAATGTATTGGGTTTAAAGTATGCACATTTGTTGTATTGGTTGAAAATGCTCCTGAATTTTCCAGATATTTGGCAACATATGGAATGACAATGCTGCTTTGTTTGTTGTCCTCTTTTTTTGTCTGTTATGGAGGAGCTCCAGCGAGATCTGGGATAGTCACAAGTTCTAAGGGCTTCCTTTATATGTTTTAGTTCTTTTTCTTTTCCCTCTTTGCTGGTAGGCAAACCTTCAGTCCAGTGGTGTACGGATCTGATCACTCCCATTTTGTGCTCCAGTAAATAATAAGAATAAAAATGTAAATATTAATCTGTGTGACAGATCAACCATGATCTGGATGATTGAGAATGTCCATAGATATCATTCCAAAACATTTTTCCCTATAATTTATACGTGGTAGATTTTGGATCACTGTCTTGCGGAAATACCCAGCTTCTTTTTACTCTCTATTCATTTAATGGAACATGTACTATATCTTGGGATGGCTAACTTGTGAAGGCAACTGTATTAATTGTATAGATGAAAATGTAGAAATAATTATAATTTAAATAAATCTAGTTATCCTGAGATCAATCTGCAGTCTCTATACCAGAGGTGTCAAACCTGATCACATAGCAGGGCATACTGTGACGTATTGGGATGTTTTTTGCCGTTGTGGAGCCAGGATGGGTATAGCCTGTGTGGGCTGTATCTGGCCCACGGGCTGCCACTGACAGGTGGTCTATGTTAATTGTTTATTGACAGTTTCATTTTACTCCTACTCCTCCTACTCCTCTTTTTTATTATGACTGAATTGAACTTGACAGCCAGTCACATAAGAGAATTGTCTTCTGTACAAGTTTCCTTAGTGTACTATAAGAATAAGTTGCTAAATAAATAGCCATAAATAAATTATTCATTTAAATACAGTCTCTTTTAAAATGAAGAATGGTTGAATTAGAAGTTGTCTAAGGAGTAAATCCAATTCATTTCACTGAGGCCTGTATAGGGAAATTTCCTATGTATAGTGCTCCTGTGATTTAATTCTCTTGGAACCTCTGTCAAAACAATAAATATCACCCATATTAATATGCAAACATTCAGGCATACTAGATTTTGCATGATAGATACAAGCAACGTTGAGGCTGAAGTTCATGTTGCCTTCTTTTTTCAATTTCTTTCATTCTCTTGCAAATTCTACATTTTTTTTACCTAGAGCTCCAGACAAAAATTATAACCCCACACTAACTAGTTAGTTAGTTAGTTATAAATGTCCACACACGTGCATGCATTATGCTGGCAATTGTCCCTAAAATATATTATTCAGAATGTACTTAGAAAAAGATTTCAGGTGCAATTTTGCCACATCTTCATGGCAGATTAAAGCATTTTGGAAACCTGATCTCTCTGGTGAGATATACATATGTAAAACCAGTTCAGCAGAGATCCAGATGTCCATCATTGTGCAAATATTCTTTTCTAACCAGTGCTTCATAGCACTTGTCCATATGTTTTTTTATATAGAAGAGGATTATGAACCAAGTTTAATATCATTTTTACTAAATCTAATTTCAATCCAATTGGATCAAAGTTAAATCTTCTTTTGTTAAATGAAGCACATTTCAGATTTGAGAACAGATTAATTTAAAGGAGAATATTTGTAGCTCAGGATTGAAATGAGGGGTCCTTGGTACTCTCTGAGCTTTGTTCTGTTGTTGTTGTTGTTGCTGCAGATGTTTCATTACCCAAAATAGGTAACATCATCAGTGCTAGTAAGGAGTGGGGTACACTCTCAGTTTATATTCTAGTGGCTTGCTCTGGGGTAGTCTTAGAGGTTCTTTGATTGGGGTGTTGGCTTGTTTGGCAGTTCCTTGATTGGGGTATTATTTACTTGATTGCTGGTCTGATGTTAATCTTGGAGTTAATCTAGGCACCATTGCTGATTACTGGTGGAAAGGTGCTTAGGTCTTTTTGTTCCCTTTTTGGCTTGTTGATTGTCTCTTTTGAAGTCTGTAGATTTTTTTTTATGTCTATGTGTTTACTGATAGCGAGTGCCAGGCTTCTAAAAAATTCCCTGGCATTTTTGGACTTGGCTTGGTCTAGGACAAGCCAAGTTTCTCAATTGAATCTAAAGTTAAATCCTTCCATATGTTGTGATCATGTCTTCTGACTGCTTGTTGGTATTTATGGATGTGTTCTGCCAGTTTTCTACATAGTGGCTGTTGCAATTATTACACTATATGTTGTAAATGACTTCTGTTTTTTTCTTCTGAGGCTGCTGGGTCTTTTGGTTTACTTAAGTTTACTGAAGAACTTTGGTTGACTTGTGTGAGATTTCTATATGCTATTGTTGTTTATATACAAGGAACAAAATTTGTGCAATAATTGAAGCTTTTTAAGGTTTCACTCAAGTTCATAGAAAGTCATTGTCAAACATAGCACTAAGTTCTTCAAGAGACTTACATTTGAAGTCTTATACAGATAAAATTAAGGTTCTAGGCAGAATCTAAAAACCTATAATGCTGCCAGTTAACAGTTGCTAATTTTTTCTTAATCTGAGAAATGATGTGGGTTCCATCCATAGAGGAAGTTATAGCTACATGAATGACTAAACCCAGTGTCACATGAAACAATTCTTGATTACACAGATGTCTAAATGTGGATGCAGAACTCATGTTCCAGATTCTGAATATACATACATTGCCCCTAAAAAGAAGTTTATAATTGCTTTAATGAAATAAACTTAAGAATTTACTATAGGTTAATATGTTTAAAGCTTATATCAAAATTGTAAGAACTTATTTTTATTATTAATTTATCAGTAAAAATAATATTCTTATTTAGAGTAATATTTTTAGCCAAATAGTGCTGTTCAAGCTTGCAAAAATAAAATAGCCGTCACAGAGAATAATTATACACATTATTTATTTTTATTTTATTTATTTATTTTGTCAAACACTTAGAGTATAATAGAAATATGAATAAACATAAGTTTAAATACATGAAATAGGAACTAATAATTGGGGACAATAAGACTGGGATGGTAGTTTAGTTTAGTTTATTGTCATTGCACCTCATACAACGAAATCAAACACCATCTTCAGTGTACATCATGACCATGACCATGAAAATAAACACAAACACACATTGAACCAGAAACCCCCGACACCACACCAACACTGCACTATACAGCAGAATTCAAAAGAGCTACTGCCGTGGGATAGAAGCTGTTTTTCAGCCTATTTGTCCTTGTTTTTATTATTCTGTACCGTCTGCCAGATGGTAATAGTTCAAAAAAGGGGTTCCCAGGATGAGATGGATCTTTGAGAATGTTTTGAACTTTCTTAAGGCAGAGGGAAAGTTCAAAACATCCTCAAAGATCCATCTCATCCTGGGCACCCTTTTTTTGAACTATTACCATCTGGCAAACGGTACAGAATAATAGGCACAATTGTGCGCTTATTATATTAGAGGAGTAACCAGGGGTGGGATTCTACCAGCTTGGACCAGTTCTATAGAACCAGTTGTTATGATTCTGTTCCGTTCAGAGAACTGGCAAATCGCGCCACTGGCTGGCCCCTCCCCTCCTGTCAGATTTCTGCTTTCTAGCTAATCTAAATCACTGTTGTACTGCTTTGCCTTCACCCAGGAGCCTTCCCTGTGGCCCAGTCAGGGGAGGTATTCAGGGATTTGGGGAGTAGGGGAGAAGTGGCCTGAGAGCAGAGCTGAACCTTCCTTAGGACTGAAGCTTCTATTTTTCAGTACAGACTCAGGTAGCAGATTGCAGAAAGGTAGATCTGTGAGTGAATCTGTGATTCTGCAAGCAACTCAGTCTGCTTTGCCTGATTTTGGATAAAAGTTGCTCTTTCTTTCTATATATAAAATACAATATTTACATAAATATTTACAATATTTACATATAAGCCACGCCCAGCCAGTCATGTGACCACCAAGTCATCCCCTGTCAGCAAGCCACACTCACCCAGTCACATGACCACCAAGCCATACACCCACAAATTAGGCCATGCCCACAGAACCAGTTGTTAAGAAATTTGAATCCCATCCCTGGGAGTAACAGTTTTTTTCATTTGAGACACAAACACAACACAAAATTGTGATGCTAGTTAGAATAAATTCCATTCAACCTTAGAGACTTTTTAAAAAGCCATAGATAACCTAGGTATCAAGAATCTATTTATCAGAGTTAAAAGGCAAATGTGTGGTCTCTGCTTGTGGCATATTCTAATTTGAGTTTTATAGGTTAATTTGCAGGCAGCTTATTTTCAGAGTAATAATTGCTCTCATCAAGCTTTTGATTCTATATCTCGGCAATATTTCTATTTCATTTTTTAGAGTTAATAAATTCTTGAAAAAACAAGTGCTGCATTTGGAATTTTCCATATATTTAATAGGGGAAAAATACCTTAGCCCAAAGAAAGAATGCCTTGCATGATATGTTGGCCTTGTCCCTTTTTTTTAGTAAGACACAACTTACATAGAAATGTACTTCCTCAACCTAGTTCTCTCAGAATGTGTTGGATCTAAACCTCAATCAGACTGACCTTTGTTATTAGGGTTTATGACCTGGTGATAGACTTAGTGATAGAAGACTGGTTTGTTCTTTAAAGAAAAAGTTAAGTCTTGAAATAATTGGGAAAGGAGAAATCTTACCATGATGGACTGCTGTACTAAAGAGCTTGAGTGATATGGGATAAATTGTATATGCTATGAAGCTGGTTGATTTAGGCACATATCCTTTAAGCTTTAGCATTAAATATTATCAGGTCAATCATTCCAGAATCTTATCTAGAACTGGATATTCATGTTTGGTCATAGCTTTTTCTTATATTCTTAAATGTTTCTCTTTAAGCAAAATCTATGTTTCTTATCCATGTGTCAGGAACCAAATAAATTGCATTTGCAAAATCTATGTTTCCTATCCATGCCTCAGGAACCAAATTAATTGCATTTGCTGAATGAATGATTTTGAAAATACAGGTAAAGAAGCGCAACTTATTCTACAATAATTAACCAAACATAATAGTAGTGTTATTGTATTACCAAACTTTTCCCTTTAAATATATTGATCTAATAGCAAATGTACTTATAATGTTATCTTGCTTTTCTTGGTTTATTTTAGAACTTGTCTCTAAAGACATCACATTGTCTTTACAGGAATTTTTAGCAGCCTGGGGAAATAAAACTGCAGGGTGGGTTATGATGGCAATTTGCACATACAATTCATGCTACAACAACACACCTGAAGAAAAGGATCCCATATACTAGAATAGGAAATTTGTTGGTTAATTGCCATAAATTCATGTTGATTTTTACTGTCCACATAGATTTTCCTCCAAAATTATTTGTTGCTAGCTTGGTGCTCCAGATCTTTTAATAATGCCTTTATTGCTGCTGTAATCAAGCCCATCCACCTACTAGTTAGTGTCCTCTTTTTCTCTTTCTATCCAAGTTTCCCAGCACTATAAATTTCTCAAGAGAGCTGGCCTTCATATACAAGTAGTCCTTGGCTTAGAACCATTTGTTTAGTGATTGTTCAAAGTTACAATGGCACTGAAAAAAATGACTTACAATTGTTTTTCACATGACCATTGCAGAACCAGCTGTGCATGGTCACCTGATCAAAATTTGGATACTTGGCAACTGGAATGTATTTATGATGGGGAAGAAATGGAGGTAGTGACAGATTATATTTTCCTGGGCTTCAAGATCACCGCAGATAACCTCAACAATTACAGACCAGTGGCACTCACTCCTATCATCATGAAGTGCTTTGAGAAATTGGTCTGCCAGCACATCATTTCTGGTCGTCCGCATACATTTGATAAACACCAGTTTGCATACAGAAAAAATAGATCTACAGAAGACACTATAGCCATCACTCTTCACACTGCTCTGACTCATCTAGAACAGTGGGAGGGCTATTTGAGGTTGCTTTTTGTGGATTTTAGTTCTGCATTTAACATAATTCTTCCACACAGACTAGTGTCTAAACTTCTGGACCTTGGGCTTTCTAATTCAATCTGCCTTTGGATTATGGATTTCTTGTCTGGCCACTCACAGAGGGTCAGATTAGGTAATCATACCTCTTCAACCCTTATTCTTAACAGTGGTATACCACAGGGTTGTGTGTTGAGTCCCTTACTCTATACTCTTTATGTGCATAACTGCATTCCCACTCACACTATTAATGCCATTGCTAGTCCATGGGGTCACAATGGGTCGGACAAGACTTCGTAACTAACAACAGCAACAATGTCCTGGGATCATATGATCACCTTTTGTGACCTTCCGACAAGAAAGTCAATGGGGAAGACAGATTCACCTAACAACCTTATTACTAAGCTCATTTTACTTTCATATAGCTGAAGAGCTGCTTGAATCATTAGGAATAATGACATGAGAACATTTGCATTTTACATTGGGTGGCTGCTTTTAAAGTTGTGTGTACGTTCATAGAACTATTAATTTTGTGCCTCGTAACAATAACAGCCTAATAGAATTAGAGAATAGATAGACCATTTCTGCCAATTCTTGTGACTGAACAGTTTATGCAAGTGTACCAAGATAGCCACTGTTGAAGTTGAAAAACTGGAATATTTCTCCTTCCGTATCTTTTCATTTTTTCTGGTAAATCTAGATTAGGACAGTAACTTTCTACTTACTAATATTGTTTATCTGTGGTCTCCCCCCCTCCCCCCAAGAATAAGCTTGGTACAAAATCATTCTGGAACACTGTAGATCAAAAATTTAGGCAAGCAACATCCAGAATGCCTTGGCAGAATAAAAATGTAAGTCACCATTTAGTGCATTCTACAATTATAAAGCAGGGTAATGATAAAAAGGGGTAAAGAAACTGCTTCAGACATCAAATGTTCAGCATCAAGATATTTGGCAGATTCTCATATAACCCAAATTCTCTGTTCCCACTTTTATCTTACCACTCAAAACTTTTTGCCTTTGAGATAGTACCGGTAATTCTATTTTGACAACTTTTGGTTCAGTTCTATTCTATTCATCTTCAAAAGGCTAGTAAGGTTCTTTAAGAGTATGTTTTTATTATAATATTGAATTATATTTATATTATTGATTACAATTATATCTTGTTTCTCATGAGGGAAATATTCCAGCAGCAGCTTTCTAATTCATTATTGTTCTGCTCTTTTTTGTTCCTGCTAGAGGTCTAATACTTCAGTCTTTCAACATTTTTGGTCTGCCTTTCTTTTTTATCTTGTGTGTCTTCTTTCATATGTTGTAAAAGCCCTAGGGAAAGAATTTCTTTTCTGAGCTGTATCTTAGAGTACTGCCTTAAACCACTGTACTTCTGGTACGTTCTCTGGAATATAATTAGTACAGCATATATACATGATAGAAACATAACAAAGTATCTGGTTGAGTAAATCCATAATTATTGCATTTCTAATCTGTACTGAGGGATAATTACCATAAATTTGAGTGCTTCCTACAGATTTGCATTTTCATCACAGCACCTGGAATGCACTTCGGGTGAATTGACAATGACATAAGTGTGAAATGAAAAATACATGTCTGCACTCCCATATTTTTCCCATTTATCAGTAAAAGTCAGGCTTCTTTCAAGCTCAAGAAAGAAAATTGTAAGAACACATGTTTGTCTGTCTTTGGAACTCTCTAGAATTAGGCTGTCATGAAATGTAAAACTAATGTGTGGTTGTAAAAACTATCACCGGCATCTTCCTTGCTACTGGCGGATGCCTAAGTAGATTTGGGGAAGAAAGGGGTTATTATAAAGTCAGTACTCAATAGCTAGGTATGTCTTTTTAACTAAGTCACTAAAATGTCTTAATGGGTTTGGAATATAATTTTGTTTATATTCACAAGATTTTTAAAAAATGAAACATGATTTTCTTTTGCAGAGAGATAAGCAGAGCAATCTAAAAAGTTTGAAAGTAAGATTGAACAATGCATTTCTTTGTATAAGAAATTATATTATAATAACCATTTTTAAAATAAAAACCTAAATGTTTGTCTAGATAGTTAGATCAACATCTCCAGTTCTTTGATGGAAGACACAAAAATGGATTGTCAACATAGTGCTTTTAAATTCAAGTAAAGTATAGGTAATTATACAAATAATTTTAACCTCAAGTATATTTGCTTTGAAACAGTAGTTTTCAGCATTTACCTATATGAAAACCATATTGCCATTCAAAGCTTTTGTGGGGTAGCTTCACAGCAAGCCAACTAAAATGTGCTTAGAACAAGTTACTTACAGTAGTCTTCAACTTATGATCACAATTCAGCCCAAAAATTATGCTGCTAAGCGAGACAGTTGTTAAGTGAGTTTTGCCCCATTTTACAAACTTTTTTGCCACAGTCTTAAGTAAATCACTGTAGTTGTTAAATTAGTAACATGGTTGTTAAGTGAATTTAACTTCCCTGTTGACAGAATAAGAAAGTTGGAAGTTGAACTGTGTAGGCCTTCTAATCTAATTCAGTGCTCAAACCTTTCAAACCAACTGTTTGTCCAACTGTTCTTAAAAACCTCTAGAGTTGAAGCTCCCACAACATTTGAATGCAAGTCACTAATTAATTGTTCTATTAATTTACTTTTGTTGTCAGAAGACCGCAAAATGTGATCATTTGACCCCAGGATATTGCAACTGTCACAAATACCTGCCACTTGCCAAGTATTTGAATTTTGGTCATGTGATCACAGGGAAGCTGCAATGGTCGCAAGTGTGGAAAAACTGTCATAAATCACTTTCCTTGGTACCATTGGTCACTTAACAAATGGTTGTATACTTAGAACAAATATGTGTGTGTGTGTGTGTGTGTGTGTGTGTACATGCAAGCATGGGGAGAAGAATTTTCCATAAGAAAAATGAGTTACTGTACATTCAAGAGTTAAGTAAAATATGTATGTTTTCGTAATGCTGCTACACATCCTTTGAGATTTTATTTGAAAGTACTTCTCTTATAATTTGACAATTGCTGCTACTTTCAGAGCAATTATTTTATGTTCTTCTCTAACATTGTATTGAGTGGTTTATTTCTGATGACAAAAAAAACTTTTTAATCCACTGGAAACATTTGCCAGCAGAAAGTAAAAAGGCATATTTACATATTTCCATTTTGTTTTCCAGCCCTTCTCCATGTTCAGCCGAATATCTCCACAAATACTTATTCTTTGCTTCACTGATGAAAATCTTAGTTATTTCTTTGAAATAGTCTCTTTCCCTATTTGTATCAAATAATCTTAATGGCTAAAATGAGGGTGTTGATAAGATTCATTGATTGTGTTTATCTTAATTCTGTTGAAATATCTGTATATTTTTAAAATGTCTTGTTTGAGGTATAAAAGTTTTCATACATATACATAGTAAAGAAATCAATAAAAATCAGTAAAAATGCAAAAAAAAATTTACAATGTTAAAGATGTTTTTGAGGTGAAATGGGCATCAAAACAAAGAGAAAAACAACCAGAGTAAAGGTAGAATGTTTGGAAGAAAAGAAAATACAAATCCCATGACAAAAGTATTAAAAAGTAGATTAATTTCCCAACAGAATAAATAGAAAATAGACATAAAGAAATAGGTTGTGAGAAATACGTTGCAGGGTGCCACAGAAAAGTGTGAACTAATGGAAGATAGGGGGGAAAAAGATTATTGAGGAATAATGAAGTGAAAGAGGCTGTGGATGAGGAATACATTATGTAAGAATGCAAAAAAATTGATGAATGTGATAAGGGTGGTATACGATGGAAATGAAGCATGCATGAGTGTAAATGGTTAGCAAATAGTTAAATACAGACCATGGTGGGAGAAAAGAAGGTTTAGAATCATGCTGTTGAGATAAGCAGCCAAGGAAGGAAGGAAGGAAGGAAGGAAGGAAGGAAGGAAGGAAGGAAGGAAGGAAGGAAGGAAGGAAGGAAGGAAAAAAAGAGAGAGAGAGACAGGAAGCAAGCAAGAAAGGAAGGAAGGATTGATTATAAGAAGGCTAGCAGGCAAATGGCTGATGTCAGGATTCATGGGTAGTTGACATGGTACAAGAATTGTGGTTTCTGCAGGGCACAGCAGAATGTTGCAAGGCTTGGGCTGGCTGCTGCAGATTACAGAAAGGTACTTGAAGGTGCACAGGGGACAAGTGTGCATGGTATAGGATAGCCAGGCTACTACAAGGTGGGAAGGATGCATGAAGAGGCAATGGAGCATGAATGAGGTAGGATAGGAATGGTACTTCCAGGTGCTGGAGATTTACCAGAGTGACTTTTGACCTTTTCTGCTGGCTTCCCCATTGACTTTGGAAGGAAAGTCATAATTGGCAATCACATGACTGTGGGGCACTGCACCTATTGTAAGTAAGAATTGATTGCCAAGCTCCCAGTTTGCAATATGTGACTGTGAGCATTCTGGGTCATCCAGAACTTTGAGGACTCGTTTTAAAAAGTACTTGTTCAGCCCTACTGTAACTTCAAACAGTCACTCCATATGTTTAACTAAGGACTTCCTGTATCAAAAGCCATTGTGATGGTGAAAATGGAGGAGACAATTGCAGATTATGCATAAGTGATGAAAACCTAGAACAAGCAGATAATTTATATACCTTTGTAGAAAGATAGCTAGTGAGAGAAAATATATTGAGAAATGTTAAAGATATGCAAACATTGATAAGTAATGGTTTTATATGGTCTTTGCAAGGAATGAATGCTTGCCAGATTAAAACAAAATTGGCTTTTATAACAGCATGCTTCTATTTATATGGAAATGGAAGTAATGTATATCAGAGAAACATGAAAGTACATTGAGTACAGCGGGAATTGTATGTAGAAACAGAGGAATAGAAAGAATTTAGAAGGAAGGTTTTGAATGAATATGCACTGAATATAAAACTGAACAAAAAAAGAAGAGCATTAAATGGCTTGATCATTCAGAGATAATTAATAAGAATAGAATTGCAAAATCTGGATCAGAAAGAAGAGTAAGTAGACTGAGAGATAGGAAAATCAGAGAAGTCATGGCTAAATGGAGTTTAAGAGTTCACACAAAAAAGAGAGAAACGAGAAGTTTAAATAGCAAAACAATGCATATGTTTTACCGATGTAACGGAAATAAAAAATATTTTAAAAGATATAACGAGGTATAGTAAATTGGGTTGCTATCTCTAGTTTTAACAATGTTTCTTTTTTTAAATCTCCATTTAATTTCTTTGGCCTATGATTTCTTACTCTTTTTTTGAACTCTGACAACAGAACTTATCCTAAAAGTGAATTGCATAATGTGAATGTAAATATGCATACATTTGCCTCTAAATTATCAAAATAATACTTTTCCTGGATATTATAATTTAGATAATTACTTGATCAAGATTAATTACATCTGAAGACAGCTATGCTGTCATATGGTGTTAAAGAGTATATTGTTCTATCATATAGAGTACTGAATGTGTTTATTTTTTTTAAATGAATGATTACTAATTATTGAGAAAGCTGTAGAGATATGTTCAGTGGCTTCTGATGCACAAAATTAATACATCCTCTGGCTGCAATCCAACACTGTGTTAAGTGTTTCTTGTATTGATTTCAAATATCTTAAGCATGTTTAATGGATTGAGGCACAAATGAAAAAAAATGTTACAATTTAAATCTCTTATTTTTCAAAATGGCAATATTAAGAGTCTGGTTCTGATCTCTAAATAATTTTTACATTTTAAATCAGACTGACCAAAGAGTCTCAGTTTTGCCCTTTCTTATGTGTAAAAAACATTGCTCCTGAATGCTCTCAGAAAATTAAAACTAAGATTTTCCTAAGCTGGGTAACTTGCACTCTTTCTGAAAATATTGAAGAAGGCAGTGTGACATGGAAGAAGACTGGACTAGAAAGAAAACAAAAATCTGAGATGCTTTTGTGCTACTACAGAAGAATATTAGTACAAAAGGATTATCTTGCTGCTGACCAAGGATAAGCTTAATTAAGTCAATGATTTATTATGCCAGAAAGATTTGTCCCACTGATATCTGGCTTTTTCTAAAGTGGTGGAACTAGGTGATAATTTGAAAGGTATAATGAAAAAATTGAAACAATATTGGCTATTTTCCTGCAAAGCCTGTTTAGTTTAATGTACTATAAAGGTTATGCCTTTTTAGAGGCTTATTATATCTCATGCCATAGACTGGGTTCTTAGAAGAGCTGTCATGCTTAAATATTAAATCTAAAGCTCTTGCCAATTCACTGGTGATATTGTAAAAAAAAGTGAAGTTTTTAGAATACAAGCCTAGCTTCAAGATGATAAGCTATAAAAAAGCCGGCTCATCCAAGTGATTGAAAATTTTTCATTAATAAGATCCAATCTTTATTTAGCGCTTGTTAATAATGATGGTTCTTAAAACATTGTCACTGAATTGAAACAAGTATAGATAGAATTAAGATTCAATGCCTTCAGTGCAGTTTATCCCTTATGCAGGTTGGCTGATTATAATAACCAGGTAAAAAAAGAACTATTCAGAACAAAATTAAAGAAAATAATTCTAAAAATTCAAAATAGTTTTTATAGTTTCCCAAAGGCCCCTAAATGTCATGTTTTATCAGTTTCATCATCTATTCATATGATGTTCATCCACAAGTTTCCAATGTTTTTTTCTAACATATTGCAATTTTTTTTATCAATTTTCACTAAAATTGTTTACTTCTCAGATTTGCATCCTATCTTTCAATTAGCGTCATCAGGCAGTCTACATAATGTTTTCATTTATTGAGAGAAATCAATATTTTTTCACTGACATCTTCATAGATTAGCTTTGTTTATTTAGGTATGAGCTAATCTTAGGACGTGCTTATTCCTGCATTATTTTTTGTTTTCTTCACTAATTGCTTTCCAAATACAATCTGTGTTTGTTTGTGCACGCATAGCTGTCAGGTATTTGACAGAAAAGAATGAAAAAGTAAAAGTTAAAAAAATAATACTGACTGGAAAATGCTCATTGTTTCTAACATGGGAGCTATATGATGCCAGACAGATCAGTTAAAAGTATGATAAAGCATAAGCTGCATTTGGGGAATAAATAGAAAATAAAGGAGGAAAATGTTATTGATTTTATTATTTAATAGCAATTGCTTGAACCAGGAGTTATTTTTTTTATAGGCATGACTCTCGTAGAATTATCTTTAGCAAGATTTATTATAATGAAATTAGTGATAGTACAAGAATTCCAGCAAATGAAGTATTTCCCATTTAGAATTAATATATCAATGTATATATTGGGCAGTATATTCTTCACAGCTATAATTTTCTCACAGAGCATAATTTAAGTGCACAGAATTACATATTATATGCATATTTTGCTCAGTATTATGAATTGATCATTTTTAAAATGCCCTATTTTCATAATGTTTAATTAATACAGTAACAATAGAAGTCTTGTTTCTAATTTGAATGATTATCTTTTTTAATAGCATGTAGTACATTTTCACAATTTCAGATGTCTGTTATAATTTTTTTGTGTTGGAATTAGACAAGCAAAAGGAACAACAAAAGAAGTAATTTAACGTAGTTGGAAAATCGGGAAAACAAACTCGAACTGTGTTAGAAAGTTAGGAGTCACTAATGCCTTGCAACACAAGCAGCACAAATAGCTTATATTGGTGTGCTGAAACAAATTGTATCCATCAGTTAGTTTGCTGAAAGATTTGAGCCTTAGAGGAGTTGGCCCTGAACATTTCTTGTCCAAGTCTTCTATCCAAATAGTGCAGAAGACTGTATAAGCTGTAAAGCAGACATATACAACCATAACATTGTCTTTTTATTTTTATGATTCTATTTCACAAACTGCCTGAAGTTTGTGATAAGACATCAGGCAGGAAAAAAATCATTACACCCTGGGCTTTGCTTCTAACCCACGTTTTTGATTATTAATGACAAGATCCTAAAATTACGCCTCACGGATTCTGAAATTGAGTTTTTGAAAATGCACAATAGATGTAATAGGAGGTAAAGTACGAAGTTCCAGAGAAATGAGCTGTGAATTGAACCTGCAATAGAAATTGATCCTATTAGTCAGTTTTTTCTCTGTTCTCTGGAAAAGAAACAACAAGCACATGTTACTGACTGTCAAGGAAATGAGGACCATTGATTAAATAAGATGCTCAAGTGCCAGAGGCTACAACTACACTAACTGGTACCCAAGGTTGTGAGCTGCAGCTGTCAGATTTCACTGCTTGATAGCTAGATGAAATTGGCAGAAAGAGAGCAGCATAAAAAAATATTTCAGGTGCCATCAGGTAAAGAGCAAAAAGCTACCAGAGAAAGCTTTAAGTACCACAGATTTTGTGCTTACAGAAGCAATATTGCCCTCTTACAGTGAATCAGTGGCCCTAGATAGTAATGTGATTCACACCTTTCTGACCAATTTATAATAGATTAACATGATGAGCTCCATGACTCTTTCAATCACAGTGTTATAAATTGGGGAGGAGCTAGCTTTATAATCTCTCCTTCCGTTTATAAAATTCCACAGAGTGAGAAGAAAACAAATACTTCATGTAAAATTTATATGTAATATACAAAATATTGTATATTATATAGAAATACATCATACAATATTACAATATACAATTAACTAGCAAGGAAACTGCTTTTGTAGCTCAGAATGTAACTGAGCTAAATCACACGTTCCTTTTTATAGGCTGATTCGTTGCTTTCATTATTTTGCTCTTCTATGAAAGTAATGATGTTAACTACCTTTTATAATTCATTCAGTTTCAAACAGCCCACTTAAGAACATTCCACATTCTTTTCATTCTACCTATTCCAGAGACAATATAAAGGCAGTTGAGGCTTTGAGGCATTCAGTGATGGTCAGTGGAACATAGAAATTAATCTCCTGCAGGTTTAAGCCTGGAGAGACAAAAGGATCAGCCATCATGCTTACAATCTTGCTGGCACCATTTAAAGGACCTCACTTTATAATCAACTTTATTTAACTATTGTATGGCTATTAGACAAGTTTGAAAAGTTACTTGGGAATTTACCTTCAATTGTGATCATATGTTGAGGAATTTCTGTACATAGAAACTTTACAGAAATAAAATTATTCTTCAATCATTTAAACTAATTCCATGATCCATTGTTATTATTATACTTTGATTCCACCTCTCTCATTTGCTATATTGTATTACATTAAATTACATTACATTACATTACTATTATATCATTTGTACACTCTAATATGTTGTGCCAAATACAGCTTCATTTTTTGATTTTCTTAATTGTTCATATGTTTGGAATCCTAATAACGAAATTTATTTTTGTATCAATTGTTTCTTTACTTTACCCATTATCTAGGTGAAAATCTCTCATAGAGGAAATTGCTATTAATATAATAATCTGCATGGCAAATGTTTGCATGTCTTGGTTCCATAAACAAAATATTGTCCCACTAAGCAATGAACTTGTTTTTATAAAATATTGTACATCAGAATTCTAGGCTTTAGTGCTTCCGATTTGGGTTTCTTCAGCGAGAGACCGAAATCCGCAATTGTGCGCGGTTTCGATCTGTGCTCACCGCTGGAGCGCCCCGATCCTTTGGATTTGGGGCTGAAGCCACCCCATAGAGGTGGTGAACAGGGGGGAGATTGCTAGCTGAGGGGAGGGGAGCCACCTCTCTCCTCCTTGGCTGGTCTAAACTCCCTTTCCCGAAGGCGGTTGCAGCGGTGGTCAGAAATGGCCACCTCAAAGAAGAACCCGACTGGATAAGATTGTGCAGGAGGAAGACAAAGAGGAAAGCAGGACAGACCGGGCTAAACAACAGAGAACATCTAAGCAAGGTACCCTGAATTTAAAAATACTTAGAGGGATACTTCTGAAAGAAGACTTTTAAGCGGCAAAGGAGAGAGAAAAAGAGGTTAAAAACCCTTTTTTTTACCTTTATATTGACAATTACAAATGATATGGAAAGAAATCTGTACTACTTTACTTTGACACTAATAGGCAATTTTAAGCTGAAATTTAAGTGTCAAAAGGTGAATAAAGATTTTTTATTTGGTCAGCCCTAAAAAGGAGAAGAGTGGAGGCAAAAGGGTGCAACCTGGAATAATGAAAAAATGGAGTGCCACCTGGAAAAATAAAGAGGATTAATAGCGAAACTTTGAAAAGACTCCCAAGGATACATTGTAACTGAAACCTTATTAAAGGATACAGTAACCCACAGAAAGGAAAAGTAAAGGAAAAAAACCAAGAAGGAACAGTCTGGGATCATCTGGTGATATAAAAGAAAAAAAGAGGTTTTTGGCATTGGTCTTTTCTTTCTTCTTCTGTTTTTACTTAAAGTCAATGGGGTGGTTGTTCAAAAGTGTTTAAAATGCCATCACTTCTGGAGGAATTGAAGATGAGTCTTAAAAAACAGAAAGAAGATGCAGAAAGGGGAGGAAGATCCTTTGGCTTCATATATGATTTTTTTGAAATGCAGACCCTGAACTATGAAAAGCAAAAGGAAAAGCTTCAAGAGCAAGAAGAAGGGCAGAACAAAGAAGAAGCCATTTTCAATGATCAAATGATGCGAAGTGTGGTAAAAAGGGGGAAAGGAGTTAAAAATTTGAGATTAAAGGGAACAGCCAAAAAGAAAAATAGTCTGAAAAGGAAGTATAACAGCAAGGAGAAGCAGAAAAGAAAATCACAGAAGGGAAAATTAGAGAGAGAATGGTATAAAAAAGGGGATGAGAAAAGGGGAGGAAGATAGAAAGGGAAAGAACTCATGAGGGACAAAAGCAGGAAATAAAGAAAAAGGGGAAACGTACTTGGATTAAAGGTATTTGCTCAGCTAGAAAACACAGAGACAATGGCTAAATTAAGTTAAAAGTGAGGATTCTGCAAAGGTACAAAAGATAGTGTTGTGATAGTAGAATACTGTAATGAGTTAGAAATGAAATAAGTAAATAATCTATGAGATAAAACTGTATTGTTGTGTAATGGTATGATTATTTATAATTAATGCAATAATAAAGAAGAGAAGGAAACATTGTAATTGTTTCTAAAGATTGATAAAATTTTGAAAAGAAATGTGAAAGATTTATAAGGAAATTTATACCAGTTACTAGAATGAATTTGAATAATTATTTTGCTTATTAATAGTAAATAATTTATAAGATAAAATTGTATGATTATTCAGTGGTATGCTTATTAACAGTTAAGTAATAATGAAGAAGGGAGGGGAACATTTCAACTGTTCTCAAAGATTGATAAATATTGAAAAGAAACATGAAAGATTTACAAGGCTCAAACCAATACTAGAATCAATTTGAATAACTTTTGTTCACTAATGTTTCTATATATATATATTGTTTTTGCTATGTTTTTAGAATTTTTCTTTTTACATCTTTAAGGGGAAGTACCAAGCAGAGTCTGAATGATGAGACTTACATGATATAAAATAGATATTACAAATTTGAATGTTATAATTTTAGAATGCATAAACTTAATGTTTAATGAAATTTCATATGATAATAACAATAAGTCTTAAAGGTGTTGCACTCCGATTGGCAATCATAGAGGGAATTTTGCTTTTTAAGAATGTTGGAAGGGAACATAATGAAATTGTAAACAAGACAGATAAAAGTATAAGTATAATGAATAAAATGATATAGAAATTTAGGTAAAAGAAATATAATTAAATAAGAAGAAAATGAGATAATCATAAAAGAAAATTAAGAGAAGCAAAGGGAGAAATTGTGAGAAGTTGGAAAAAGAGTAATAAGATAACAAGTTGAATATATAAGATGAATATGCATATGAAATTGTGTCTGCATGGAAATGTGATAACCCAGAACCATGCTGTACTCAAATAAGATGTTTTATTTGTTTTGTTAAAATTCAATAAAACTTTATTAAAAAAAGAATTCTAGGCTGTAGTATTCTGTGGTGCTGTGACCTTGTACTACCATAGTAAAAGTTCCTCTTTGTTTGTTCAAGCTCTGTTTGTAACTTAAGTCATATTACATAGACATTGAATGTCAGTGCATGTCAAACTATTATACTGTAAACAATCCAGTACAATGGGAGGCTGTTATACTCCCAAAATACTAACATGGGAATCCCTCCTTATGCATCTACCAATATTTCAGCATAAATTGTTGGAGAGCAACCATCCCAGTAAGGAGAAAGGGTCAAGGAGGCATTTAGTCTAGATTCATTATTTAAATACAAGAGAGGAAGGTTTGACCCTATCTCCCCAATGCTTTTGAACCTTATTTAGCTTTTTCTAGTTGAAAGCTGTCAGTCTAGGGAGATTCCTGTGGAATAAGAATTGTTGTTCTGGTTGTTCGTGGCTGACACAAATCCAGCAATTGCTTATACTTAAATATAAATAATATTGAATATATTTTGCAAAAAAAAAAAAATTCCTATCCCCCCACTCAAAAAACCCCAAATCAAAAATACCAAATATCTTCATGTTGTACACAGAAACATGGAAGGCAGGCAACAATGGTCATATATGTTTGTGCCAGTATTTCACCAAATGGAATTGACACTATATTTCTTTTGCTTTCTTTAGCTTTTCTATATATTGTAAGAGGAGGCTCACAATAGTCTATGATTGCTAAAAATCATAGAATCTGGGAACAATTTAAGTAGAATTTAAATTGGGATAAGTAACCTGAATCTTGTGCTTGTTTCTTTCCCCTTCTCATCCCAATTTATATCTATATGAGTTTAGCAATCTGATGAAGTGAGCTAAAGCTCATAAAATATTGTTTTTTCATAAAATTTCATACTCTGTAAAGATACTACCAGTTTGTACCATTTGTATTTGATTCTTATTTCTTATTTTAAATTATATATTTTGGGAAGCCTCTGGAAACTCAGCTGCAAAAAATTGTTTTGGTGTAAAATGTGCATATGTCCAGCTCCAGTTATGTGCAAGCAAGCACAGTGATTTAATATGGATATAGTCTAATATAGTCTTAATAGATTTATTGCAAGGCATTTGGCTGTTGGAGTCTAAGGAAATGAACATTGTATGCCCAACATATTCCTCTTATTACACATTGCTGCTCTTGGAAAATACTTTTTATGAGATGCCATCTAATTCATTTTCTTAGTTACACTGTGCTTGAAAACCCATTTTTGCTTTCTAGCTTCAATTGTTAAAACTAAAAATGTTCCTTTTTGTATTTTTGTGATTTCTGTAGCTACCAATCTTAATTGATGATTCTTGTGTAGAATATTTTCGTTCATTAACATAATAAGCTTTTAACTGCAGAATCTCATGAGTACCTGAGTATGCCAACTAAGGAATAACCCCTGTGCTGTTGAAGGATTGTTCCTTTTCTCTCATATAGAATCTGAGGTTGGCAGGGAGAATTTTTATATGAACTAAATTTTGTAGGGATCTAGCATTTCAGGGAATGTTTCAAATGTTTTTCTCCAGGAATTTGCCTTGAGCAATGATCACCTCCTTCCTCTATATAAGAGGTCTCCAAACTAGGCAACTTTAAGACTTGTGGACTTCAACTTCCAAAATTCTGGGAGTTGAAGTCTACAAGTCTTAAAGTTGCAAAGTTTGGGGGCCCCTGCTCTATATACATAGTGGAATAGGAAGGAACTTGAAAGCCAAGACACAGAGAAGCAATTTGAATATCATTATTGAATGGGAGGTGCTGATCTTATTTTATCACTCTTCCTGTGTAACTAACAACAGAAAGGTGGACAGAATTGAGTTCTCATGCTGACTATGCATGCTCATTGTTTATTCAGTAGTCACTCAGCAGATATACTTGACACCCTCATTTCTCCACAAGCTAAATTTCTTTTTCACTTAAGAAAGGTCAGGACTATCAATGATCAGGGTGATTGTCATGAAAATTTTGCTAGCTCAGAGCCAAGTAGGACAATAAAAGGAACTAAAATGAGAATTATACAATGATTTTCACCAAACATATGCCACCAGACAGATTACTGGAACTGGAAATGATAGAAAGTAAAACATATTTAAGCTCAAAAACCTCAATGCTCATAGAATAAAAAATGTTTGCTGAAAACAATACATGCAAATATGAAGAATCCATGATGTTTCTTGCAGAAGTATTTTAGAACAATATTGCAAGCTTGCAGAGATCCATGCCAATCAGAAATAGTGGACTCTGGTTATTCTGGCAATTATTTAGAACATTCTTGGTGAAAATGCTTTTATTAATAAACATGAGTTGGAACATGCATATTAATCTATTATAAGCACTTTCTGGCTCATTAAAACTCAGTATTCAGCTAAGTAAGCAAGGAAATTCTCTTTTATATTGAGTACTTTCATTTCAAATTAAAAAAACAGATTATTCTCCTACATTTGTATGACTCCATCGATTCCATTCTATACAGTAATTTTACACAAAGCAAGTTCCACCCCATAGTATAATATAAGGCAAAAGTAGTTTAAACATCCATTGACTATAACTACTTGGACAGTATAAACAAAAAAGAGTATTTTGGTTTTCGTGGAAGAATCAATGTAGTAATTGTCATAAAGTTATTTTTTTAAATCTCTATGACACTGTCATCATAACAATGACTTTAATATAACAAAAGTAAACATAGTTCTTGTTGCTGTCTCCCTGTTCCTAGTTGGGAGGTATCAGAAAAAATGTTAAGTTGTGTCATTATTTGAGATGCATGTATAAAGGTAGCCATGATGTACAATTAAAATACAATTTTAAATTTCCCATATTTAGTACTTTAAGTTATTGATATTACAATCTGTCTTTCCTAACAGATATATTCTTTAACCAAAACATAGAGCTAAATTCTTGAGGGAAACTGTTTTTGATTTTAAAATTGAAAGGTCCAATTAAAATTGAAAGGTCAACTTTGGTTGCTATATACTACATTTAGAATGTTCTTCATAAACAAGGTTAGGTGAACTTTTAAACAAGAATAAGTTAAATAGAAGGCCAAAATATCTATGTGGTATTGTTTTAAAAGAATTGGTAAATCTGTCTAGTTTTTAAATTTAATTTTAACTCATCTCATATTTATCTTATATTAAATTTCTAGCATTCTTGCTTTATCTTGCTTTGGTTTTCATTTCACTCTTTTTTCTGAGTTTGTGCAAAAAAATTACATGAATTTTATTGTATATGAACACATACATGTTTTCTACTTGATTTTCATTACAACAACATTTTTACTATAAACATTTTTTCCAAAACTGCTTTCTAACCCTTTTTATTCTACTTTATCACAGTATTCATGTAAAAAAATTATCTGAGAATTGTAATTAAATGTTTAATTTAATTGAACATAAATGTTTAGATAAACAGAAAATACAAAAAATATATATGTTCTTATCCAAATAACAGATTGGAAAATTTAAATTAAGTAATTTCATACTAATGCAAGAGTCCAAGCAAAGTCATTTCATATCTTCAAACATTAAAATGTGTTCCTTTTTTTTTTCCAGATCCTGTACATGGTCCAAGAAAGCTTGAAGTTGTAGAGATCAAATCCTGGCAAATCACTATCACCTGGGAGCCATTTGGCTACAATGTGACGCGTTGCCATAAATATAACCTTACAGTCCATTACCGTTACCAAACTGGTGGACAGGAACAAGTTAGAGAAGAAGTGAGCTGGGATACTGACAATTCACACCCACAGCATACCATTTCTAATTTGTCCCCCTACACTAATGTCAGTGTCAAACTTATTCTTATGAATCCTGAAGGACGAAAAGAAAGTCAAGAAATTGTGGTACAAACTGATGAAGATGGTAAGTTTTAAAGTGTAATGTTTCTAGCATTTAATATGAACAAGACAGCCCATGACTGTTATGTCAATATTTCAGAGAGATTTCCTTTACCTAAACAGAGAAACAAAATGACGACATGGACATGGGAGCGACTTCTGACTTCCTATGGGATTTCCCACTGAATTTCCTTGTGGGACCCTGGCAGTGGAAAATCTCACTTCTTTTCTGTTCCCCCTTTCCCTCCACTCCAGTCCACTCCCTAACATATAAATTACATACATACACATGGTGGTTATAACTAAAAGAGTTATTATGTGTGTGTGTGTGTGTGTGTGTGTGTGTATGTATGTATGTATGTATGTATGCAGGTCTTGACGTTTTTGGGTCTTTTCCCGTGTAAGATTGAGAGTATCTTGGTGACATTTCGACGAGGTCCCACTCGCCATCTTCAGGCTGGTGCTTTTGGCTTCATGCTTGTGTGAGCAAAGTGTGATCGGAGCTGCCGTCTCTCTATAAATACTGGTGGGGAGGTTGGCTGTGTTGTTATTTCTTGATTGGTTGATGGAGTTTGTATTTGCAGATTGGTTGGCTTTTTCGTAACAACATGTGTGGCTGAGGTATTGGCTGTGTGTCTATCAGCCTCCTGTGTTGTAACGACCTGGGTAATGGGCTGTGTGATGACCTCCTGAGTTCTAGTGTTGTGACATCCTGGGCCTTGTGCTGTAATCTCCTGGGTTGTTGGCTGTGTTGTAACATCCTGAGGTTTTATGGTGTAACCTCCTGAGTTCTGTGATGTGATATCCTGAGCAGGTGGCTGTGATGTGGCGTTCCGGGTTTTGGTTTGGCTCTGAGTTTGAGGCCTGGCTATATGTTCATGGTGTGTGTCAGTTTGCTTGGTTTGGGGGTCGGGATGGTGATGCAGTCGTGGTCTGGTTTCTGGGCGGTGGTTGTCCTTCATTTATAGGATGGGTTTTTATTTTTATTTTATTTTTTATTCCTTCATATATTTTATCTATTTTATTTATTTATTTGATTTGCCAATTGTTTACAAGATAGTAAAAGGAGATTGGCCTGTAATTTTCAACTAGGCTTGGGTCTCCCTTTTTGAAGATGGGGATGACTGTGGCTTGTGACCATAGGTTAGGCAAGGAGCTGGTCCAAGGAGCTGGTCCTGGTTTGGGCCTGGGTTTGATGAGGGGGATTGGCGGTGGTGTCCCGTGTTATTTTGGGTCTGGTGTTGGTTTTCGTCGCTGGGACTCATTTGTTGTTAAGGACTAGTTTCCAGATGTCTGGTAGGCGGGAGGTATCATCCCGTTTATTCATGTTATGGGGGTGTTTCTCTATTTTTGTAATGGAAATTAGCCCTTACCGGAATGCCACATCACAGCCACCCGCTCAGGATATCACATCACGGAACTCAGGAGGTTACACCACAAAACCTCAGGATGTTACAACGCAACCAACGACCCAAGAGATTACAGCACAAGACCCAGGATGTCACAACAATAGAACTCAGAAGGTCATCACACAGCCCATTACCCAGGTCGTTACAACACAAGAGGCTGATAGACACACAGCCAATACCTCAGCCACACATGTTCTTATGAAAAAGCCACCCAATCTGCAAACACCAACTCCATCAACCAATCAAGAAATGACAACACAGCCAACCTCCCCACCAGTATTTATAGAGAGACGGCAGCTCCGATCACACTTTGCTCGCACAAGCACGAAGCTGAAAGCACCAGCCTGAAGATGGCGAGTGGGATCTCGTCGAAACGTCACCAAGATACTCTCAATCTTACATGGGAAAAGACCCGAACATGCCAAGACCTGCATATACTGTGTGTATATATACATATACATATATAAAAATATATAAAACCCAATTTAACAGTTTGACTAAAACTGTTCAATGGACAGAACTCTTTAGAAGCTATTTTGCCACTGAAAACTATTGTTACTTTAGAACGACCTGAATGTATCTTATTAGTACTCTACCAAATGATTTCTGTAATCTTAAAGTGAAACTTCAGTATGCCTAAGTTACAGTGCACTTTGCTAAGCATCTTATTCTTTTATTTTATTCATTAGTTCCAAGTGCTGTTCCGCTTGAATCTATCCAGGGAAATACTTTTGAGGAGAAGATTTTTCTTCAGTGGAAGGAGCCAGTACAAACGTATGGAGTGATCACTTTATATGAAGTATGTTATATTGATTTCAATCATTATCATAAAGTTTGTTTCTTATATATCTGATGATTTTTCCTATTGATTCACAATTTAGGTTTTAATTACACTCATGTTACTTTAGCATTTTAATCAGACATTAGAAAATCACAGAGAAAAAATATAATACAGCATATATTAATCTCAACATTAGGTGTTAGTTTTTATTGATTAATCTCAACATAAATACTTAGGATATCGGTACTGCTTATATTTCTATAATATTTTATGGGCGCCTCAACTCTACTTTCTAGGCAAATTTCTGTATCATTACACTCCTTTATCACTTTGATACATACACAGATTTTCTCCATCCCATCTCATTCTGTTCCCAAATTAATTTATGCCCACTATTGCATTTTTACAATTTTATTGTAACAGGAAATAAAAAGAACCTCTCATTTATTAAAATGCAAATTCAACAAAATCATGTTATTTGTTAATCTAACAAAAGAACTATAGGACACCTCTGCCCTAAGATATCTTGCGTAAATATACTGACAAAGCATTGTACATATTTTGTTGTCAACCTATAATCACTGTCAAATCTTTTACTTGACTGAATTAGTTTGACATTTATGTTTTTGCTTCATTTTCAGAAAGATGTTAAAATGTTATGGCAAAACAAAACAAAACAAAAATCTAATTTAGCTTTACAAAATTTTCAAAATTTTCAATATTGTTTTCCAACCATTTTATTATAAAAGAAGAGAATAGTTTACTGTGGAAAAATATATTTCTAAAATTGAGTAAATTACAAAAAATAAAATTGTTTGGGTAATGAAAAAATTGTTCTTCCTGTGATTTATTTTATTTCTAGACTTTTTCTTATCTAGGGTTCTGTGAAAAGTCTCTCTACAGCTTCCACTTGCAATGGTGGAAGTTTTAGATGCCCAAACTCAGCTGCTTCCCATTATAAATGTTGTAAACATGGATTGAGTAGGTTAGAAATGAATTGTGTTGTGATTTTTTTTTGTGTTTTTCGAAATATTTCTTCAGAAGTTTCCTGAGACATGAAATTATTTCAAGGGTTCTTCTAGGAAGAAAAGACTGGTCTAGATTATCTAAGTTCATAATCTTTCAAAACAGAATGAGAAACAGAATATGAAATATAATGGGGAAATATTTTGCAAGATGTGTCTCCAAATAAGCAGTTTGTAGTTGAAACAAAATGTTGCGAGCTGTCAGAACTCAGTATTGTACTATCAGTCAACTCTTATAATCTTGAAAAAAACATTTGTTCTAAGCGTTTTTGTTTTGAGTGTTGAACAAAGCATACATTTTATTACAACTTGCAAACAAAACATGGCTATTTTAAGAATAGTATTTGCAAGTTTTATATCTGTTCTACAAGCCATGGTTGGAATGTTATCGTGCCGCTTGCCATTAGATTGTTGTTCCTGGAGTTTTTGTTTGTTTGTTTATACATATATAGCATCAGAACTTTCTGGTAATTCCTTAGTAGTATTGGCTTAAACTGGATTGCATGATTAGGAATGCCGGAGAAATCAGAAAGTATACTGCATGTCATTTTACTGTACCCAAAATGAATCCACCTATCCAATTTGGATATTTACAGATCTTTTGAGACCTCCCCCCTCAATGAGATACATGGATATAGAATTTTGTGGTGATAGAATTTTGGTAGTCCTAAGGTCTTCTTTCTCTGTCCCTGTCTTTCTTGAATTATTCAAGCAGATATAATTTTTGCCTTTAGTTGATTGTTGAGTGGCCAGCATATTGTCAATTAAGAAAAGTGCCGAAATTGTCATCAAAGTGTTTCACAGCATCATTATAATTCTCTCACATATTTTGGGTCAGTTTGCATATTTGTGTATACCTAACAAACAGATACTCATTTGTGGAGTCCTTGGTGCTCTCTGAACATAGTTGTTTTCTTGCAGATGTGCACTGATGATGTTACCTAGTTTAGTAATAAAATTCTGGAAGAAAACAACCAAATTCAAATAGCACTAAGGACCCCACCATTCAAACCTGAGTTCTCTTTTATCAGTTACCAATTTTCCTCCAAACAAAAAGAATTTTTTTTAAAAAAAAGGGGGGGGGGAGGACAAACAAGTTAAAAGTATTAGCTTTTAAAAATTATAGCCTTTAAAATTGTAAACTTGGTATCTCTAAGCCCTGAGGCTAAAAAAAAACCTCACAATACTTTGGCTAAATCTGTGTTCTCTCATTATATTTCAGACATGAAGTTCTTAAGAGTAAAATAACTTATCAGAAGGTGTCTGACATTGCAGACATCTAAAGGATATATTGAATAATTATGCAATCTTTGTCCAACTTCTGATATTATTGGTATTCTTTTGTAGATCACATACAAGGCTGTCAGCTCCTTTGACCCAGAAATAGATTTATCAAACCAAAGTGGACGGGTTCTAAAGCATGGGAATGAAACACATTATTTGTTTTTTGGACTGCATCCTGGAACTACTTATTCTTTCACTATCCGGGCTAGTACAGCCAAAGGCTTTGGACCTCCTGTAACAAGTCAATTTACTACAAAGATATCAGGTATTATTTAAAGTCAGCAACCTTGTCATCATGATAAATGTGATATTCATTTCAATGATTTAACTTAAATTTTACAATTTTATTATGGATATCAGGAGCATATTTAAATTAAAGCAGTTAAAACATCTTCCTTTCTAAACAATGTTATTTAAGCATTACTGCACACATCCTTTGGTGTCCAAAATATTATTGATATGAGTTTATTATTTTAAACTCATTTTTAAAATGTTGAGGCAAACTAAGCTAATCAGACATAAAAACATTCATCTCATATTAGGTTATTAAAATGGTCTTTTGGTAAATTTTCACATTTCTAATCATTTTTATTTTTAGATTATTTATATATAAAACAATAGACTAAAGTCGTCTGCATTGAAGCTGGTTCCAAAGAAAAAGCTAGCACAAGTATTAAAAGATTCCAGTTTTATACAGGTAGATCTCGACTTCCGATCACAACTGAGCCTGGAAATTATGATCATAAGTCACTGCAGTCATAAGTTGAATCTCTATGTGACTTTGCAACTGCATCCTGGCTTTCTTAGGTGCAGCTGTTAAGTGACTGTGTAGGTTATTAACAGAGCACAAAGTACCTCAGTGGGTAGGTGAAGGTCACAGAGCTTGGGCCAAAAAGGACCAGACAAACAGCAAAAAGCTCTTGCAACTTTCTTTGGAAAGATGTTTTCTGTCTGTATGACTCACTTTAGGACCCAATACCTCCAAAGATGGCGGGTAGTTGCACTCTCCCTTGCAATCATAAGTGTGGGCAGGCTGCCAGGCACCCAAATTGTGATTGTATGACCTCTGGGAGATTGCAACTATTGTAACTGTGGGCATAGGTTATAAGTCCATTCAGTGCCATCATAATTTTGAACAGTCACTGAACAAGTGGTCATAAGTCAAGTGCTACCTGTAATATCAAATCTAAGCACAAGCTCACTGTAAAAAACAAACAAACCAGCTAATGTACAGCAGAGCTGCAGTTATAAGTGAATACCTTGGATGGAAAATCAACTAAAAGGAAAAAAAAACCCGACCATCAACCACTAAAATGAGATTGAAAAAAAAGTTGGGACAATAACAGAAGACCAAAGAATAGCGGATCATAAAATACCACCTAGAAACAAGGAAAATCAAGGAAGAAGTTAAAATAATACAGTTGCAAATAACAGCTGTAGCCAAGAAGATCAACAGATAAAAAGCTACAATTTCATACTATAGGCGATTGGGGGGGTTGGGGGGGCCGCATTTGAAACCTTCCGTGCGTCTCAAGTGATTTTTCGGGAAATGCGGGGGGGGGGGGGGGGGGGGGGGGGGGGGGTTTTGGGGGGGGGGTGGGGGGGGTTTTTTTTTTTTTTTTTTTTTTTTTTTTTTTTTTTTTTAGAGGGGGGGGGGGGCCGCGGCCCCCGGGGGGTTGGTTTTTTCGTTCCCCCCGGTGGGGCGCCTTTGGGGGGGGGGGGGCCCTTTTTAGGGGGAAGATTCAATTTCAATCAAATCAGAAAAGTTCCTGCCAATCCATCAATGGAGAGACGATAATGAACCACTCAACACCTAACCAGGAAGAAACAGTGTAGTTTTGGACACAGCTATTGGACAATTCCACCCTCAAATAAAACAAGTTGTGCCTGACTCACAATTATGATGTTCCAGGGAGCCACAATCATATGATCTCCACGATCGCTTTGCATAAGCAAAGTCACTGGGGAAGCTTCAGGGAAGGTCCTGAAGCTTTCCTGTCCTCATGCTTGTGCCACACCCTCCAATGAGCCTTCCTGAAAGTCACAGGGCACAACATTTTTCACCATATAGTCTTTGTGCACTTACAGGACACCATGCCCTCCGCTAGTTTGGTCTTCCCCAATTTGTGCACAGGCTGCACTGGGCCTCCCCCATGGTACTTCTACACTCCTTACTTGGAAGTTCCACCATTTCCTACTTAATGATGCTGCATTTTGAGGTTATAAGGGCAACCGTGAGTGCTATGTTTGTCATTGCTAAGCAATGTGCTTACATGATGTCACACTTTATGACTGCATCACTTTGCACCAGCAATATCAGATAGGTCCATGAAATTACTAGGAACCCTCCTTCAACTTGAAGGAGATTTTATTTTACTTATTATATGTATTAAAGCCATTTTTGTGCAACCTTCAATTAGAGTTATGAAGCAATAGGAGCAGAGTTATAAAACAGTGACCAATAAAAAGAAATCACTGACAACAATATAATTGACATAGTGAAGTATTAAAAAGTTGAAAGCAATATATGCATTATAACTGAAACACTTTTCTCCGGTCACCTGGACTTGGTTTAGTATGGAAGAAAGACAAAGACAAAGAGACGAATGAAGTAGAATTAGTGGCAACTGAAGGGCACATAAGCTTGCTATTTTGAATGTTATCTCAAGCCATTTATATCATGGTTAGAAATGTACTGGTATCCGGAATGTTATTTAAAAACTAATGTGGTCTAGTCTCAATACTCAGTCTTAGCTCCATGTTCAGAGTAATTTTCCCCCCAAGCATAGTTATCAGAGAATCAGTAAGTCTGACAAAGTTAATGACAGAGTTGATTGGTGAAGTAGTTTTGGTTATATATTACTTAATACTATCTGTTGCTAATTACGTGTTCAGATGCTTTTTTTACAGATGCTGTTAAATATAGAACTATTACCCAAAAGTTCTGAAATCAGTATTTTTTTGTGGCAAAAAACATTAGGTTCTATTCTTGGAGAGTGATGGGAATGTTGTCCAACTTTTCTGAATTTTAAAGAAAGCATAATTAGGACAAACTTAAGATGATTTAACATGCTCCATTTAAACTTATATATTTAGCTATGCCCAATTCAATCATATTTTTTAAACTTTAAAATGGCAGGTCTAGGTTTTTTTTAGTTTTTTTTTAGAAAACTTATATGACTACCTTTCTTACATAAGATAATCCTGTGTCTTAAAGACTGATATCTTTATTTTTGTTACTTATCCAAACCATATTCAGTAGTCCCTGGCTTCTATTGTTTTTGTAGGAATATTAAATAATTAAGTAGAAAATTCCATTAAAATGTCTGTATCTGCAGGACCAAGCTTAACTTTTAGTTAATCAGTACTAAAAGTATTATGCTACTGAAACTTACAATTCATTAAATGAATTCATTCATTAATTAAAAAAAGTATCACCACCACCACCAGAATAATGGAATTAATTAAATAATAATTGATTACAAAGAAGCTAGAAAAGTCAGGCCCACTCATAGAAAACGAAGTTCTTGTATATTACGTAAATGCTTTTCCAAGAGGCAACTGGACTTTCTATTTTTCTTTGAAGGTGTTTCGCTTCTCATCCAAGAAGCTTCTTCAGTCTGCTTCTTGGATGAGAAGTGAAACATTTTCAAAGAAAAAACAAAGTCCAGTTGCCTCTTGAAGAAGCACCTTTGGGACAACCAAAGCCTGGATGACTGAGAATCTACATTCTCTTATATCTTTTTTAAAAGCTTAGGGGGAAAAATATTCATCCATGGTGTCTGCTCTGTGAAATGGAGGATATCAGCAAGAAATCCAACAATTTGATTCTGTTTTAAAGCTACACATACTATCATTCAATTCAGAAGGAATATCTGAAAAATCTGGATACACATAGGAAACATTAAAACCTAAAGCACCATACCCTGACAGAAGTGGAATATGGAGAACATCTTAGAGAATATAAATTTAAACTTTTATTTAGTTCAGTCCTGACTACCAACAAGTTATCTTGATGTCCAGAAAAGAGAATAATTCCTAAATTAACAGATTGAAGATCAATGTAAATTGATAAATGCTGCAATGCGAGCTTTTATAAACTCAGGATTGTTCACGATCTCCTTACTGAATGTTCTGACATAGAAGGATAGCCTGTCACAAAGAGCTGTATGGCTGTTGGTTGGCTGTCAAGTTCATCAAAGAGAAGGAAATTGGTTTAGAATGTTCTGGATATGTGGCTCTGCTGTAAATACTATTTTTAGGAAGACTGTTTTAAGATCCAGATGATATGAAAGAGACAAATTAAATGTGTCTGCTTCATGTGTTCTTCTTTGTCTAGCACCTTCTATGCCACCCTATGAGTTGGAAACACCCTTAAATCAAACGGACAGTACTGTGAGGGTTCTGTTGAAGCCTGCACAAAGCAGAGGTGCACCAGTCAGGTATTGTGATGTTGGGGAAATTTACAAGATTAAAACAGAATTGATTAATTTCTTGACAGTGTTTTATGGGGATCTTTCCTAATTCAACACAGTTTAAATCCATGTTTGCATTATCTCTAATTAAACTAAATGGCAGACAAATATGAAAATCCTTTGATGTGGAGCATTCAGGTATTATATGGAGGATTTCAGAACTTAGTCTTTGAAAATAAAGAACAAAGCTATTGTGCTTTTATGTGGGTGGTTTCTTTACTTCTACAAGGTAATTGCTTATTGCTGTGGTATGAGTTCAAGAGTGCATCATTACTTTATCCTTTGCAACTGTGTTTTGTATAACTAATCTCTCTTGCAACTGAGGATTTAATCACCATTATTTCAGGTAATCAGGAATAATAATAAGCTAGGAAATTTAAAAATTAAATTAGATTATAATCAAGTTAGAAAAGAAGAAGGAATGTTCTCTAAATAGTGTTTGGCCAAGTAGTCTTTCAGCCTCAATCTCCTAATACTCAATATGATAAAGATTAATGATATGCTTCAGAATTATGGTAAGAGATACAGCAAAATAATCTAAAATATTTTAAATATTTTGCAAAACCTGAAATGCTGTGCAAATACTTTTCCTCCAGTGATACAAATTTTTATGCAGGATCCAATCTGAGTCGGTCACCAGGATCAAAGATTTACTTTTCCAAGCTTGTTCATGCTACAGTGCATCAAGGAACTTTCTTCAGAATATGTGCAGTGCACATGATATATTTATATGGTGCCTGGTTGTGTGTAGCTTTTAGTTGTTAATTGATTTTTTTCCCCTGTGACCAACTCAGATTGGATTCTGCAACTTTATCCTGGAACACACATATTTAACTACATTTGCAAGGATTTTCATCTTGTTTTTCATTATTTAAACAAGTTCAAATATTTTTCAGTGGTGTTTTACTCTCTATGTTGTTAATATATTAAAAACATTTTAGTGTCTTTAATTTTAACTTTTTAAAATGTTTACAATGATTAATTTTAATATATTTGTTGTTTTACTAATTGTTGTACACCACTCAGAGTTGTTTCTGAAGATGGTTGGCCATATAAAGACCATTAATTAATAAATCTTGTGCTTCAGCTCTTTTGGCCAAAAATTAATTATTATGGTAAAAAGTTATACAGGGTCAGTTACACTGGCAGTTAAAAGAAAATAAATCTAAATAGCCTATTTGTCACTATGGAATTCTTTTTTTTTTTTTTTGCTAATTAACAATTGGTATGGTTGACTGGAGGCTAATTTTTTTCAACTACCGGCTGAGAGCACAATAAATCCTAATAGCAGGACTTGGAATAAAGATAATCTCAGGCAGGGAACATAGGTTTTTTATTTCATGGTAATGCTTAATTACATGGAATCTCCCCTGCACATTGTATTTGCATCATCAGAAGTAAAAATTAAAAATTGTGAAGGACTGCATAAGATGACATAAGGCATAATCAACTTTTTTACAGTGATTTTTTAAAATTGCATTTTTTCTTGAAATAGAAATGATCTGTAATATTGCCTTTTAAATGTAAATAATGCCTTACCCTTTCATTGTTAATGATATCAATTGTAAAGTCATTCAACAATAAAATATAAAAACACCTCTTTTGTTATAGTTAAGGTGGGGTATCATTGAACTTCAGGTAAGCAATTCAGTTTCCAAGAAGTCTCATTTTTAAATGGTGGGGACAAGATTGTCACATCTACAATCATTTCAGGAGACTTTGAAGCAACAGACTTTCCCAGCTGATTGTTTCTTTAATCTGTATTCATTCTGAGTAAGAAAAATGTAGCTGTACTTTATTCTCTTCACTAAGTGCAATGGCTGTCTATTGATTCTTCTGTAACTATCTGGCATGGTTAATGCAGTTTCTTGGAACTCTTCTAAACTTTTCAGTGTAAATGATTGTTGTTGTGTTATTGATCAATACATCAGTTCTGTCACATAAAAATCTTTAATTCCTCTGATAGATAGAGGGAGCAGGCAGAAAGAAGTAAGCACAAATTCTAGCACATTATTGCCTAGGACTGCTTGTTTACAATTTATACCTCCATTTATTATTTCACCTAGAAGAAATATAAAATTAGAATGTAGCTTTCTGTTTTAACTTCATTTGGATTCAGTCCACTTCAATTACAGTTCTGGCATCTTCAGAACATAATTGCATGGCATCATGAATTTAAGAAGTGTTTTTAAAAAAACAATTATATGCAATTTTTTGGAATAAACTACTAACATTTAATGTGATCCTCAAAAGCAAATTGTTAGCTTTTGGAAACATAATTTCATTGATTATTGCAATCTTTATTTGTTATATAAAATATGAACAGTTCATTCTATGATCTTGCTTAAAGAATTTTGGAACATCAATTTGAAGTTGTGTTTTAGCTTGTATTTCAGTCCCCCGCCCCATTTAATTAAATCTTATCTGCATACATTTGCAGAATATAAAAAGAATATATTTTATACTAATATTGGCTGATACATTCAATTTGTTCAGTACATTACTGTCATTCTCATATATGTATACATGTAGGTAAATATTTTGAGTATATAAAAATTAAATGACTATTGTCTGCTTTCAGTTTAAAATTCAGGCATTGAAAAGAGGTTCAATCTCCATTTCTGTTATGTAGTAAATTCCTTTTTTCTGTGTATTCAGTCCAACAAAGAAGAATATTTTTAACAAGTTTCTAGTACAATTTTTAATACTTTAGTCACTTTAAATGAAGTCCACATATTTTTCTTCCATATACATTCTTTCTTATTAATGCTTTAATCCTCATAAATTTTAAATTTCACGCTGCTAGGCCAACAAATTACATTCAAAATATCAGATATAACACCTAACAAATCTATAAAAATTGAGGAAGAATTTTATTGCATCTTGTATTGAATTTTATTGCATCTTTTCCTTTAAGTTAGGATTATTGCATTGCCCTGTACATTGAATGGTACAAAAATACAAAATAAAGTAATGTCAATTTGAAAGATGATATTTTGATAATATGCCACAATTCCAAGCATTAATTATTATTTTTATTTTACTCCTTCCATATTTCAAAAATTATTTGAAAGAGGTGCTTCAGAATGCACAGTCGCATAAGTACAGAATTTTACATTATCTGTACTTAACTATAAGATCTGCACCCAGACACTGCTTTTCATCAGCTGCACCCTGATATAAATATGATTCTTTCAATTTGCATTTTACAACTTTTTATCAATTTGTACTCCTGAGATAGATGTCACTATTCTGTGATATGTCAGTACCATATTTGAGGAGCAAAAGGTATCTTACTTTTTTTTTGTTTCTTTTTTCAACCCATAGCTGCAATTTTGGACAATATCAGCATAGCTGTCAACTTCAGAGCTGTTGTTCAATAATGAGTAATTGACGACTTGTGCAGAAGAGGCTTGACTGAGAGATAACTGTCAGACACAGATATAAATAATAGCTGTGCAATAGATTATATCAGGCATTAGATAGTAGAGTTAGTACTTGAGATATGGGTCTTTATCATTAAGATTTACTCTTTTATCATCCTGATTGTCCTTTTCACAGAGTGGGAATTCCAGTCATATTGTTTCTGTTAATAGATGGAAACAATATTTATCATTTCCTCTCTTCTCTTCAATTCCCAGCATTAGCACCATCACTGTAGCATCACTATTGAAGTGGGAAGTCCCAGACCTCTAGAACAGATGCCAGGAAACACAAAGAACTGTACTAAAATAAAATCAGCAAAATCCCACCCATTCCATTTCAAACAGTAGAACTTACTTCTGAATCAAAGATTTTGACAGATTTCCTTATAAATGGTTTAAATACTCAAGCATAAAACTAGTCGAGGATTCTATTGATTTAGGCTGAAGAAGATGAACAATTGAATAGCTAATCTCCCCGACCTTCTTATTATCGAGCCTTGGTGGCGCAGTTGTTAGAGTGCAATATGCAGGCTACTTCTGCTGATTGCCAGCTGCCTGCATTTTGGCAGTTCAAATCTCACCAGGCTCAAGCTTTGAAAGCTTGACTCGGCTTTCCATCCTTCCGAGGTAGGTAAAATGAGGACCCAAATTGTTGGGCGCAATGTGCTGACTCTGTAAACCATTTAAAGAGGCGTATAAAGCAATGTAAAGTGTTACATAAGTCTATTGCTATTCTTATCCTTAGATTTAGGCAACTTTAATATGCATTCTTGGAAAAGACGTGAAAGCTTCTTCTTTTTTCATGTCTTTTTTCCCCATACATTTTAATGGAAAGAATTTAGACCTTTCATTTCCATTACCAATATTGTGAAGGAGTACAATCCAGGAGGTTTAGATGATACCATTAGGTTGTTTTATAGTCTGAATTTATAGACATTATGAGTATGTCGTAAAGCAGGAATGAAGGGGACTTTTGGCCAGCCAGGTGTTACTGAACTATAATTCCTAGCATCCCATGGAGCATAACCAACTATTAAGGATGACAAAGAGTTGTGGCATTGCAATACCCGGAAACCAGAGATAAGGAATGTTCTAAAACTTAAAACATTACTTTGTCATATTTTCTCAGTATTCACACTGCCATCATAAATGTCATGCACTTATAGATATTAATAATATCTAATCAAATATATGATTTAATATCTAATTAACAATAAATATTACGCAATACAAATCAAAATCTCTATTACAAACTCAGTCTCAATCTCTATTACAAACGCAGGTTTCCATTATTACGAGTCTTCAGTTTCAGAACAAAAGTTTTGTAGCCCTTATAGTAGTAGTCAAAGCTTAATTTGAAGTTTTTAATGTCGGCAAGAGTAATTCAAGTGGTATACTTGTATTATAACTACATTTCTAAAAAACTTCTTTACATAAAGCTTGGGAAGTTGGAATTATAAGCTAGTTTTAAAGAAAGCGTTTAGGAAGTAATCTATATTTTTTAATCTTCAATACATGGAAACATCTATTGAAAAGGGACATTTAAACCACTGAATTCAGTACACTCACATCTTTCTGGATAATTGATTCTACTATTAAACTGCTCATCATTAGGAAGCTCTTCTAAAAATTCCACCGGAAATTTATGCTTGTAATTTTAAGATCATTATTCTATCTTAAATGTCTTGTAGTCTGGAATACTGACTATATCCAATAGTCTTGGATAATGACTGAAAATTGATCTTGATTTTCTTTTATGTAGCATCCCTTCGCATTTTTGAAGAACATTGTCATTTCCCCACCTTAGATGTCTTTTCTCAGGACTAAAGATCCAATTTCTCCCAATTTCTTCTTGCAAGACTAGTTTCCAATCCCCTGACCATATCTATTGATCTTTGTTGTGTCTCCTACAATTTCTGTGAATTTTTCTTAAAATATGATGACCAGACACCATACTCAAGGCAGGGTTGACTGTGACTGCTGCATTTAAAAACATTGAACACATATCACTGTCAAATGTCTATTGTACATGTATTTAGGACTTGTCAAATGATACAGAAAAACACAAGTGATTGCAGCCATAAAAGGGCAATTTTGTCTTCAACTAGGCATAACAACTGATGTGAGTGATGATGCATAATTCATTGCACACATCTACTAGAGAGGATTAGCAATCTAAAAGAAGACTGCTTGTTTTACCAGTTACTAATTACTGTTATGTGGAAAGGTATTTCCTACACAACATTTAGTCCTTGAATTCTAAGTAGGTACTTCACCTTGCTAATCTTTTAGATATATTTCAGAATACAGTAAGTTGAATGCTTCGGGGCAAGGCTATGATCACACGCTAGCCATGGTAATAGAAAAGCGACAACTTTCTAAGGAAAGCTGAAATTATGAGAGAGAGAGAAAAATAAGAGTGCTTCCCCCCTTGTATTAAACTTGCTTCTGGAAGATGAAAGTGTGAAAAAAGATGAAAAAAATGTTATTGTTGAACATTTGAACAAATTAAATTTTGACTTCAACCTCCATAACTGGGAAGATATGACTAAGCACAGCTAGGAGTGAAACCCATTTGACATTATCACTGAAAATTATGATAATAACATTTGAAACATGGTTGGCTGAGATAATCCAGTGCTGAGATATTGTGTAGCAATTCTAAAAAATAAACATAACCACTGAGTGCATTCTGGGTCAAAGTAGAAAAGATATGGGAATGAGGGAAATGAGGCTTTGAAATTTTTATTCCTGTTTTCTACAAGATATTTGTGTGAAGCAGAATTTATTGCATTCCCAATCATGAATGTCAATTTTTTTCAAGATAGATTATAGCTTAAGATGCAGTTTTTCAAATACATATCATGGTTTGAAAAAAAATTAAAGTATCTATGATGTCAAGGCTAACATTTGACAGCATGACTACTGCAGTGCACTCAAAATCATCCAGAAGTTTCATCTTCTCCAGAACTCAGTGACCTGGGCAGTGACAGGAATGACTCAGGATGCCCATATAACAACTCTGTTTTGCAGGCTGCCATTTGTTTGTGGATGTGATTCAACATGCCAGTCATTATGTATACAGCCTACATGACACAGTGCCTGGTTACTTGACTCTGTCTCCTTTGATATCTGTAAAGAGTAAAGAGGATAATAATGACCTTGACAGAAAGAAGAAAAATTGGTTAAAGCAATGACTAGGCAAACAATGCTCAAACCCAAATGAAGAGGGAGATTTATGAAATGTCTAGGCAGGCAGCCCCCTAATTCAAATAAATATAAAAGTGAGAGAAGGGAAATTTATTCAGACTTCCAAGATTTTATTAATATAGCAGATCTTAATAAAAAATAGGTAGGTAGTCTTCGAGTTTTGACAATAATTGAGACCAGAATTTTTATCACAAAATAATATAGTTTGACGTCACTTGACCACATACCGTAGCAGTCCCCATTGCCAACACTAACTGAAAATCACCTAGCACATTAAGCAATGACCCATACCAAGCTGAGCCATTCCCATTTTGATACTTCCCAGCCCTGAGCCTCAGTAATTTAAGGGATTGTTTCATCTTCACCTTTCCTCACCCACCTATTTCCTTCCCATCCCTTTGGGATGTCCTACAGAGCAGCATGCCTCAGTGGCGGCGGCAGCACTAGGATTGAAGTTTCTACTTCAATCCTAATGCTGCCGCCGCCGCCACTGAGGCATGTTGCAATCCTGGGCCTTCAGCAATCCTGGGCCTCTACTTCAGCCCCAGTTTGGTCTAAGTGGTTAAGACATAGGGCTACAAAGCTGGAGTCTCATGAAAATTGGTTCGATGACTCTGAGACAGTCACTCTCTCTCAGCCCAACTCACTTCACAGGGTTGTTGCTGTGAAAGAAGAAAGGTTGGACATCTTTATAACTTGAGTTATTTGTAAAACTAATAAAATAATATAAAAATAAAAATAAAAAATTTGGGATATAAAAAAATAAATAATTACTGCTGTCGAATATGCTGTCTCAAGCCTCATTCTGCAGCCAGCCACCACAGTGCAAAATCACTATCACTCTGCACTTCACAAACCCTGCTGCACCCACATGATCTTTGTTGTCTTCCTCCTGTTGTTGTTGAGGTATGCCTGGCCTTCCCTGTATGAAGCAGCTGCTGGGCAAACTAATTCTTTTTTCTGAGACAGCTTGTGCTATTCTTCAAATAGTGCAGGCCATTGTCATGATGCTTTATAACAACTTCAGAAAGCTGCTGAGGGCTTCTGCAGCATCGCAAGAACGATGTGCACTATTTGGAGGTCTTGGAAAGAAGCCTCAGCAGCAGCAGGAGCAAGATGGTGGGCGTCAGCAGCAGGCTTGGAGAGTACATGGTGTTGGGAGTGGATGATTCCTTGTCCTGGGAGCACTGACCACAGCTTGAGGCTGTTCTCCTTGGTGGCAGTGGCACTAGGGCTAAAGTAGAGGCATAGTGGGTGGGAGTGACCAGCTGAAAGTTTTGAAGGGTCCAGATCTCTAGTTCAATACCAGTGCCACTGCTACTGTGGAAGGCCACTGTGCAGGGCAGCCAGGGGGGCAGAGATGGGAGGAAATAGGCCAATTGAAAGGGGTGCAATTGAAAGGGGTGCCAAGCACCTGAATTTTGCAATGCAATTCTGCAATGGCCATAACTTTGGGGACCAGGCATTAGTAGCATTCACTCAGTGCTGCTACAACTTCAAATGGATACTGAACAAATGATTGTTAACCAAGAAGTACCACTGTTTGGCATCTGTATTTTGGTCTGGTACACTTCACAGGGCTAATAGTATCTGCTCAACTGATTTGGTCTGGCAGGGTTGGTGCACTCCATATTCCTTTGATTAACCAATGTCAGGATCTTGGAAATATTAGATTACTTGATTACTAGAGTGAAAATAGCTTGCTTGGATCATTGAGAATGTGTCTAAAGGCTCTGGTTTAGCATCCTGATTTTCTTGCCAAGCAGATCCACCCCCACCCCCCAATAATATGCTTCAGATATGTTGGACTAGAAAACCCATCCTTCTAAGCTTACAGATTCAAGATTATACTGATCATAGTGTTGAGGGAATAGATAATCTTGAAATCCACACCTAGATATAAACTGATATAGTCCAATTTTGTTATGTCATTTTTCAAAGTTACAGGCCAACATGGCCAGTTGTAAATTAGTATTACAACTGCTAGAATTGTCATATTGTCTCTAAAACATGGGTAATATCTGGCAAGGAAATACCTTTAAAAAGTTAACATTGCTATATGCAAAGAGCATTTTTAATTTAACCACAGAAGAAACTAGCATCAACTCCTTCTTATGCTATGTGCTTAATGCTTTAAATTATTCTGCAGTAACACACAAGAGTAGGAAGGAAGGTTCAAAAACATAAATATGATAAATAACCATACTCATTTTAATTAATTATTTAGTGAATCTTTGGTGGAAGTAGCATGTGTATGTAATGGGAACCCTTATTGAAAGGGGGACAGAATTCCAGGACACCACCATCAATAATAATTTAGTGAAATGAGACAGAAGTGCTGCCAACCAGGGTTTCCTCACTTGGAATTCTACCCTAGATGTACAGATTAATAACAGGTGGCCTTTTAGGAAACTCTCAGATCCATTCTAATGTTTTACTTATTACTTTATTATCTCAAATGTCCATAACTGGTTTTTTTCCATTTTGCCCTTTGTTCATAATATGGGCTAGTAATTGAGTTCATATTTTTCATCCAACCTTTCAGCTGTAATTAATATTTTATTATATCAGATTTTTATCACTAAATAGCCTAGCAGCAGGATATTGAGTTGCATATATGGGTTTTTAAGTCCCAGTGACTTACTGATGCCAGGTTACTTTCCTGTAATGAGTTATGGTTGAGAGGACACAAAATGCATTTATGGTTCCCAGCTAATACTCCAAAGCAATTTATGACTGATCTTATCAAGATCACAGTCAGACCAAGAGAAATTAAAGTAATGAAAATGGAATATTCATCAGTTGAGATCCATTTATCATATACAGTATATGGAATGTGATCAAAAAGGTGAAAAAGTCTATGCAAGGCAAGTTATAACTTGTGTGTGTGTGTGTCTCTGTGTGTGTGCCATTTTATGAACAAAATCTGGTTAGGTCAAATGTATTTTATAGTGTGATTTAAAAAAGCTTTTTATTATGTAGTGAAGAATAAATGCCTTACCAATATGATACATTCTAAACCAATAACTGTTGATGTTCATCTGCATATGTAAATCAGAATGCATTTCACATACTTACTGTATATTTAAAAAAAATAGTTTCAAGATACCGATATTCAAAATACAATTAAATAAATTAATGAATACTATTATGTTATATCTAGATGCAGTCATAATATTATTCAGGTCTAATACTAATATCAGTAACTAATTTTTCAAAACACAGAAAATCCATACTTTTTGTTACATAGGTTTGCAGAGTCTATTTTAGCCTTTTATGTTTTATGGTGAAAGAATCTATGACTGTTGTATTTTGTTTATATTTTTGTATTTTAGCAACTTTGTACCCATGGTGATAAATCCTATTATATATTTCTTCTAAGTGATATGGTTTGAATGATCCATTGCTTGATTTGGTGTTGGGCCTTTTTCTTGTAATTGTAAGCCTGTTACAACTGACTTCAAATTGCTGATTTAACTCAGTTTATCAAACAAGGGACAAAATTTAAATAACAACAACAATAATAACAGCAATAATAATAACAATAATAATAGACACATTGACAGCATTGACAAATTTGCCATCAATCAATTGCAGAAGGCAATTGGAACAGCTTTCACCTGCGGCGATATCTGTAACCATCAAACATCCAGATTTGCCTATCCCAGCCCTTGGTAAGGACTCGATAGGTAGACAAAAATGCCAAACCCAGTCTGAACATCTTGCTGAATGTGCAATTAAATAATAAGGATAAGGATAATAATTCCAAACACAGTATTCATACTTCAGCACAGACTAGTCCCCAATCAACATTTCATAAGTATGGAATAAAAAAAATGGGATTTTACATTTTACATCTGTTGCATTTATTGGAACAGGAACTAAAAGAAGATTCAGTCAAACTGGAGAAGCTGGGAATTTTATTGGACCATAATATGGTTATCCTGTGTTAAGACATGCTTTCTGCTTTCCTTATATGAACAGAAGACTGTTGTAGCTTCCTTTTCTGTTAAAGGCAAAATTATCCATTTTTGTCAGGTATAGTGCAGCCCAGAATAATTAAATATTAAAATATATGTACCACATTGAGCTATGAAAATACTCTTGCATTCCATGTACTTAGCAAAAACATATTATACAGAACAGAAAGATACGCAGCTTTGAATCTCCCTAGGCTCTGCTGCAATCAAGATGTAATATAAATTAGCAAGCATTTTTCTTCCCTGAGGAAGTAAATAATTGGTCTCAGTCTCATTGTAAATGCCCTCCTGACAACACAGAGGCAAAAAAATGGATCGTTCCATTGACGATCCATTTTCCTTAACAGTAGAACCACAGGGATTTTCTGTCTGTATGCATAGGAAGACTAAGAAAAGACTGTGCTTGGATCTTTTCTTGGCAGAAAATCCCCTTTGTAAATAGTAATTTAAATATTTGGAAATATTCCTGTGAAATGGTTGGATGGTCCCAAAGAAGCTTAAAAGATTTTATTCATACACTCATGCAGACGCACACACATACACAAACACACATATAAACATGCTTTCGTTCTATTTTTCCTCCTGTCAAGCTGGAAGTGTTACAGAATATCTTATCCAAGCTGCTGGAGAATTTGTATTGGGTATTTCATCTTTAGAGGATGAAATTAAGCTATCTTTTATTTTCTCCTGCTATAAGTCTATATGGGCAGTTTTTCTGGCTTTATTTGTGGAGTCCGTTTGCAGGAAACTAGAGGAAAAATAATAATTTGGCTTACTTCAGAGATTTATAGCCCCCTCAGTTTGAATGAACAGGATCAACTTAATTCCATTTGCTGGTGAATACGTTACAAAAGGAAGGTGAACATGATTGGCTGCAACATGGATAATTTTGAGGAATCAGATCTTAGTTTGCAAACCTACTTCTTGCACCATCAACTTCAAATAGAGAATTGAGCATCATCTGTAAGAGTCAGTGTGGTGTAATAGTTAAGGGGATGGCCTAGAAACCAAGAGAGTGTGAGTTCTAGTCCTGTCTTAGACATGAAAAAAAAAACATGAGCCAGCCATTCTCTTGCAGTCCAACTCACCTCACAGGATTATGTGGGGAAAATAGGAAGAGAAAGGAGTATTATGAATGTTCACTATGTTGAGTTACTGATAAAGTAATACGGATGGCATAAAAAATTAAGTAATAACATGAAATTAACAATCAACAGCTTTGAAGGCCAATTTCCTAATACCAGGTTTGAAAGAATTATTTTGAACAAGAGAGCAGAATGCATTCTTTCCGATACTGCTGAACTATAAGTATAGCATCCCTTATCGTTGGTCATCCTGGTTAGAATGTTGCAAAGACTTAAGAGGGTAGGAAGACTAAATCTTTATTTCTAGTCATGACAGGATTTGTTTAGTCTTAAATAATCCAGTCAGCTCTTTAAATCAATCTTTAAAGGGGGAGGGGGAATCTACTGCCCTTCCAAATAAGGGTGTGTTGATTTTTTAAAAAGAACAATTATTAAATAAAGAGGTGAAGTGCAAAATAATGGGCTATTATAGTAATAAACCATCTCAAAGATATGTTTGCTTGGGAAAGAAAATTTCAAATCAGTTGCAATTTTCTGAAAAGCAAAATACATTTTCTTCACATTGTACTGGAAGATTAGTAACCAACAAGATCTATAAATCTAGATCAGGGCTACTGTTATCATTTTAAAGGTAATGTAGTTGCTTCTAATAGTAGATGCCGTGGGTTGGGAAATAGATTGCCAGTATCCCTGAAGCTCATCACTCAAATACAGTGAAGGCTACTTCCCCATCACTTTAGTTTCCTCCTCTGTGAAGCCTAGAAGTCATTTTTCCCTTGGTCTCATGCAATCTTTCACAAGATATGCCAAATCTAGACTGTCTGAAAATCAATAAGATACTGGTGAATTATTTTCTTTCCCATGTTTATTTCTGTGCTGTTATATTTTAAGTACTCATGGAGAGATATTTACTCTAGATAAATTAATGCTTCATAATGAATTAGAATTTGTTAGCACACTTCTATTAATCATTGCAAAAGGAGAAAAATTCCCTGCCGATTTTACTCCACTAGTCGTTACTAACTATAGGGGACAGAGCTCATCCCCATTTCTAGGCTATGAGCCAGTGCTATCTGAAGACAGTTCTGCAATCATGTGGCCATGATGTCGTAGACTACTGTTTCCTCCCCACCAAAGTGATATCTGTTTAGCTACTCACATTTGCATGCTTTGGAACTTTGCAGGTAGACAAAGATGGGAGCTCACCCTATTGCATGACTCCCAAATCTCAAAACCAGGCTGCCAGCTTTCCAGCTGACCAGCCCAGCGTCTTACCACTGAGCCATCCCACCATCCCCTATTAGTCGTAAGAAATAATAGTAGACCACACGTCCTTTGTACTTAGTTCCCTTGAAGGTGGAAAACCCATTTTTGTGTTAATTAGGATAAATACTGCCAGTCATTACTGAAATCATGTGAATCTTATTTCTGACCCATTGCAATAAGGTGAAATGCTAAATTTGCTAAAAGAGCTAGTGCAACTTTAGTCATCTGGGAAATTATTACAGTAGAAAAGAAATATAGAGATATGGTTCAATGGTTTCCAGAGCCATATTTTCTTAATATATATATCTCACCAGAAAGTATGTCCATTAATAGGATTTAAAAAGAGAGTTCACTGTTATGAATGTAACTCAAAATATCTTGTAACATTCATTAACAACTCCAACTCCTTTGAACAGATTTAAAACATATAACTTATAGAATAGAGTGAAGTTAACACTGACCTAGATGCTTATAAGGTGGTAATTTACATCAGGAAGACAGTCTTGTGTGAAAATGGAACAGCAGACACGATTTAGTAATTTTTCATTACCACTTGGACGTTGATAAAGGGGAACAGAAAAAAGCTTTGTGACCTTTCAATGTTTAAATTATTAAAGAGCAAATAGATTTGAGGTCTGGTTGGTCGTAGATCTAATTTGTCTTTTTAGGGAAAAGATGAGTTTCAAATGTATCTCAGTATGAATTCACATATTTTAAAGTGCAGCATACCTGCCTCTCTTTACCCGAAGGATATTTTCCATTCAGCTTTCCACATTTTTTAAACTGCAGACTGAATCTTGTAATTCAGAGAAGTATAACATTGAAAGGATAACTGTATTTTGTCTATATTGTTAAGAGCAATATATCAAGTCAATTCATATTCAAATTTGAATTCTAATGTTCTTTATTTTCATTTTCTTAAGTCATTCAATGTTCTGAAGCTAAATAATTGAATACATTATCAACACCGTTGATGTCTTACTTGATTATGCTTCTGGGTCAAACTACATGTTGCATTATATACTTCAATGCAAGTATGCAGGTTTTTGAAGAAAGATTTGAATTATTGCCTGCAGGTTGGGAGATTTAAAACATCCAATTTTTTCATGTACAATTAAGCATCTCTTCCTGATCAGGTTTAATAAAACAGGGAAATTCCCTCAACTAGTAGAGCTCATCTTTAAAAATGGGGTTGGGTTGTTGAATGAGGATAATATAGATAGTCCTCATTTAGCAAACATAATTCATTTTGTCAACTTGGGCATTAAATAAAGTGGTGGTTAAGTGAAATCGTGACTGTGCTTATGATCTTATTTCAGCTGTCCTTTGCTTTACAGACCTACAAAAAACATAAATACGTATTGTATTTTGTATTGTATGTCCGAGCTGTATGTTATAAACATGCAACTATTTATCATAAATTTTAGTTCATATGATTTAAGAATTGGGTTTTTTTTTCAAGGATTTTAAAATAACCCTTTTTTTTTCTCATTTCTTGTCTTTTCAACCTTTGCTAGTGTCTACCAAATAGTTGTTGAGGAGGAACGCCCTCGCAGAGCCAAGAAAACCACAGAAATCCTGAAATGCTACCCTGTGCCAATTCACTTCCAGAATGCTTCAATTCTGAATTCCCAGTATTATTTTGCAGCTGAGTTTCCAGCCCACAGTATTCAAATGGCTCAACCTTTTACTATTGGTGACAACAAAACCTACAGTGGCTTTTGGAATACTCCTCTTCTTCCTCATAAAAGTTACAGCATTTATTTTCAAGCTGCCAGCAGAGCAAATGGGGTAAGCCTGAGAGCACAGTTCTAGTGTTGTATCCAGTCCATGCTGTCCTACTTTATGCCAAAAATGAAAAGAATCTCTCATTCTCTCTCTCACCCCACCTCCCTCCTTCTCTCTCTCCCTCCTTCCCCCCCTCTCTCTCACACACACATATACACCTAATCTACCTATCTAATCACTATTGTTTAGAACAGAAATAAAACAGGGAAAAATTCAATAGTTATATAAATGGAAAAAATAGGAGGAAAATTCTGCTTAAAATTTTCTTATTTATACTCTTTTCAATCTCCCTTACTAAATTGTTCATTAGCTGCTCCTTGGCTTTTTCAACTATATTATCTCACTACTTCAGCCTAAACGTTTCCTCATGGTTGTGTTGATACAAACTTTTGAACCTTTTTTTCCTTCAAATAATAAAACAAACAAAGCAAATTAAGCCAAAGTACAAAAATATGTAAAAGACCCCTCCTTTGCAGATCATATTTTATCTAACAGAATCTAGAATTGTTTTCCATTTTCTGGGCATACCTACAAGAACCCTTCATCTCTTGATAAGCTTCAGTTGTTTCCCTTGACAGCAGAGAAATGTTTTCTGCCAAATACCATAATGGACCATGCCTTATAATGCATTGATAGTGCAGAAATGTGAGATATCATTGATTTTTGTTCAGGTATGTTGCCTTGAACTATCTAACTGACTGTAAAGAAAAGAAAATATCCCAAGGTCAACGTATTGTCAAAAGGAAAAAAATATATAATGGCTAATATCTCATTCATGTTCTAGTTTAATGTTAAGTGAAGTATTGATGTTACATGTCCAAGTACGTTTTCATTCATTTAACTTTAACAGGGAAATAAACTAGACTAGAGACACAATTGTTAAGCATGAGAATATTAAATAAAATCGATGTGGCTTTTGATCATAACAGTGGTTTGACACCCCCCCAAAACCAAACACTTTGTTATTTTTCTAGATTTAAATCATCATTTCTTTTTTTTTATCTGCTATAATCATTTCTTTTTTTATCTGCTATAGGAAACAAAAATTGACTGCGTCAGAGTGGCTACTAAAGGTATGCGCCTATTGTGTAGTTCTTACTAGCTTTAAATCTGTAGCAGATTATTTACACATTGTTAAATAGATTTAGAAAATCCTTTCATGATATTACATATAGATTACTTAAACGTATAAGAAATGGAAATGTTGGGTTCATTTAATATAGAAGCCATACTCCTATAATATATATGCATTTGATTTTTCCATTCCATTTGCGGCTTTCTGATGCTGCTGTTTGCCTGTTAAGCATTATTTTTATTATTATTATTATTATAGAGCCATGGTGGCGCAGTAGTTAGAATGCAGTACTGCAGGCTACTTCTGCTGACTGCTGGCTGCCAGCAGTCTGGCAGTTCTGGTCTCACTGGCTCAAGGTTGACTCAGCCTTCCATCCTTTCAAGGTTGGTAAAATGAGGACCCAGATTGTTGGGGGCAATATGCTGACTCTAAACTACTTAGGGCTGTAAAGCACTGTGAAGCAGTATACGAGTCTAAGTGCTCTTGCTAAGTGCTATTATGTATGAGAAATGGATAACACAATATATCTAGGATACTAGGAACATCACTGTTTTAACAACAGCAATGAAAGCGTAATATTGTAACGGTGCATTTAAATTTCAAATTAATTTTTGACAATTTTGGTCAAATGCTAGAAAAGCTAGACTCTATCAGAAAATAGAGAGTAATCCACACCAACTGGAACATTCTGTAAAAATAGATCTATAGAACTATAATTCCAACAAACAATTTAGGGAAAGACTTGCAAAGCTTTATGAACACTTTTTATAACAATTCCTTAGATTGTGTTGCAAAAAAAAAATCGCTGATTTGTGCTGCAAAATTGAAAGTTGGCTTTTTAGGCATTTCCAGAGAAATGTTCTTAGGATAAATGGGATCAGAAAGCCCAAGTTATGAATTGTTGTACGTGCAATTTTCTCTTTTCTTTTAGCACATCTCAAACAGCATGGCTGATGCTATTTATTTTATATATAATTATAACATATATTATTTTGGCATGATTATATGGCTGTTACTTATTTTTATAGAGAAATATAGGCAATTAATTGATTTTGGGTATTCTTCATGATTATATAATCCATAAAAATGTTAGCACAAAGAGCACAACTGATGGTAATGAAGAATAATGAAGTTTCTTCCATATATTATTCCTAGTTAAAAAAAATTTAACTGCAGAGTTAAATAATTAATCAAAAAGAATAATTCGGTCCAATTTATTATAAATAGATGAAATATTAACAATTGTAATCTGTTTTTTATTTAGAAGTTATTCTACCAATTGTTTCATCTTTTGGTAGCTGAACTTTTTTATCCCTATGCTTATCAAAACAAGAAATCTTTTCTGCACTGAAGTTGGTACCATAGCAACAAACAGTGAAAGGGAAAAGATAAGATTCAGCTTTCATTTAAAACATATGCTAGTTCATTTTATATTATAAAAGCATCCTTGTGAGTATTTTGTAAAACTTTTGAAAAGCCTGTAGGCTTTTCTCAGGGATATAGGATTGGGGCCCAATATGTAGCACTTGTTTGGCAATTCCCTGCCAGAATGGCAATAATTAAGGCAAGAACTATTTTTAGCCATGTTTTTGAATGAAGGCTGGCCACTTGCTATCTATTTGTTGTCCTATTGATTGTAATGTACACACCAGTAAATGGCGTCCCCTGACCTCAGACATTACTTACAAATATGAAATTGACTGAAATCTCATAAGATTCAAAATAATTCGGCAAAAACTATATTCCTATAGTTGGCCAATTGTTATCTTTTTAATACAATTATTTAAAATATTTTAATTGTATTTTTAATCCCTGTGATACATTTTCACAATACAAATAATGTCTGAATAGGCATTTGACCTATGGAAGAGCATTAACACCTGACATAAATACAATTTTTGTGTTACAATATAGTCATTATTTTTACATAAATCTTACTAATATTTATTCTTTACTATATCCTGGTAATATTCTGACCATAACTAATTCTGCAAGGGAAACAGAAGCAAGCTTTCTGGAAAGAGTGTGTATAAACAAACAATTGGGACAACATAAGATTTCGCAAGAAACTTCATTTAATATGTCTTCTCCAGCTGAATTTTGAAAGGGGTTTTTTAGTTGCTTACGGCAAGCTGACTGCAGTGAAGATAGGATAGCTATATTATCTGGTTATACTGTGACTTAAATAGAAATAGAAATTGAATAATAGTTTTTGATGAATAGTACTGTACAGATAATCCTCGTTTTCTGACTGCCTCATATAGCAACCATTTGACGTTTAAAAAAGAGCTTCCACAACTTTTTTGAAAGTCCTCAACGTTATGACCATTACAGCATCTCACAATCAAATCATTGCTATTTATGTACTTTAGCGACAGGCTTGTGGCAACCAGGGTTAATAGAGAAAGCAGATGTTAAGTAGTTGGTTGTTGTCACATGATCTTTCAAATAGCAATGACAATACTTCACTTAACAACCAGAGGGGGAATAAAATCATAAGCTGATCATTTTCACATGATTTTCACTTAGTGATCACTGTTCAAGCTTCCAGTCTTTGTGCTTGCAAAGTATATAAAATACTAGTAACATTTAGCAGTTGGTGGTGTTTGTGTGTATGTGGACCTTTAAGTAACCTTATTCTAGCAAGAACAACTTCCTGCAGTTTTTGTGGCAGGATTTTTTCATGAGGTTTGCCATTACCTCCTTCCTAGACTTGAGAGAGTTCACTGGCTCAAAGTCACCCAGCCAGCTTTGTGCCTAAAGTACAACTAGAATTCACTGTCTCCCTGTTTTCAGCATAGTGCCTTTAACACTATAGTAAATTGGCTCTTTATTTATTATAAAGATTTGTTTAAATGTAAGATATGAATATTAACATATTTCTTACTTGCTATGTAAATCTTCGTTTCTTGCACGTCATATTATTCTGCTTTTGTATAGGTATATTAGTTTTATTAAAAATATAACGTTGGTAGCAGATGTTAAAGATAAGTAATCAAGTGAGTATGGAACATATCTTTTCAAATAGCATTTGATTTGTATCGGTCCTTGTCCCTTTCTTGTTTGCCCTTTTTTTTTTTTGCTTGCCAAGTATGCTTTGTGCATTAGTCAATTATGTTAACTTATTTAAGCTGTCTCATGCCACACACACCCCAACCGGTTTCAGGTTAGTAATAGCAACAGCACTTAAACTTATATACCACTTCATAGTGCTTTACAGAGTCAGCGTATTGCCCCCAACAATCTGGGTCCTCATTTTACCAACTCAGAAGGATGGAAGGCTGAATCAACCTTGAGCTGCTCAGAATCAAACTCCTGGTATGAGCAATACATTAGCCTGCAGTACTGCACCACCAGAGCTCTTGCTTAGAGTTATTGGTCAAAGGTTGCTTTTACTTCTGCAACTTTAGGTATTCATGCCATAATGACAACAAAAATATTGCATCAATTATGTCCATTGCAAGGAAACACTTTCTCTACATGAGATTGGGCAAAAAAGGAACAAGAGCCCTCTAGTCTTCTACGTATATTTGGTAGTTCTGGGAATCAAGGCACAGTCCTGTTCAGTGTATAAGATCAACTTGCCATTAATGCTTTTATTAAGTTTTTGTTAAAATGATATGTTGATTAATTCAGATTATATTTGCAGAAATGAAATATTTATGTCCCAGAGCTAGGAGAAAACTCACTAACACACAACCAAGAGATGTTTACTATGTTCAGCAATGTAAGGGCAATTATCACTCAATCATAATAATTGAAGTGCTTCTACAAATACGCGATATATAACTAAATATATAAATACATTTTTATATGCAGTAATTGCAATGCCAGAGCACCATGCCTGTCTCTTTCATGCTTAGGAAATCAGTTATATCATAAACAGGATAGAACAAGGATATAAACAAGATGAAATGAAGCTTCTCAAATAAATTATTGCAGGTAGAGGCTTCAGTGACTTTGATGAGCTGTAACGGACACTGTCCATATTTGTTCATTTCTCCTGAGAAGAAAAGTATGAGTTGTACAGTCCCCAAAATTTATTTTCTGAAATGTTGATAACTAAGGATTGAAGAATTATACATTATAATGGATAGTGCAGAGACACACCTGCTTTCTTGTGTCCTTAAATTATTGCCATTTAAATGAAAAAAAGGAAAGAAATGGCTTCCAAATGGATTAATTTAGTTTCATTTGGTCTATCATCAAAAGTATGAATATGGAAATTCGTTTTTTAGGAAATGCTGTTGCTTCTCTCTTTTTGTTAGGATTGCTACATATACATAAAAGGGAAATTTGAATAAGTTGAATTTCTACAGTATAACTTACTAAACATTATATTTACCATACATTTATAGAAATATGGGCAGACATTTCATTTACTGATTTATATTTTTATAGTCTATTAATATCTTGTTTTTCCACCAAAAAAGTTGTCACTTCAGGCTAGCAATAAGAATAAAAATAAAACAAAAAAACCAAATGATATTATAAAACATAATAAAGTGTTGCTGTTTCCCTCTGTATTTTAAAAATAGGTACATCTTCTTCCTAGTTTGTTCTAGCCTAGGTTGTTTCTGAGTCAGATTTTCACGGAAATAGCAATAACAAACTTTCAACCACACTGTCACATTTGTCCCAGAGAAATAAAACCATAAATGAAACTATAGTTTTGATATTACTGGAATAGTTCAAACTTTGTTTTTAATAAGAATCCATATCAGTCATAGAAAGAAACCTAATGTTTTTCATTATATTTTATTTAAGTATTTTATCAACAGTCTTACACAAGTTACTATATCACAGTGTTTTAGAGTTACATGGAGATATTTCAAAATACTATGAAATAGCAATATTGAACTTTAATGTCTGCACATAGGGAATAAACTCATTTCTTCATTCATAGTAATGCTACATACTAATTTTAATCAAACTATATAGATTTAAGTTTTTATACAAAAACTTAAATCTTCCTTAATTTTCAGGTTTTTTTAAAGCCATATCAGAATTCAGATGTAGCATGATAATATTGTGAATGCAGAATCTGACATTTAACCTATCCTTTCCTCCATCAAATACATCATCCATTGCATGTCTAAAGGCTTTGGAACAATTCAATATGGAAAAAGTTTGAATATATATATATTGCAAATACTGTATGTCTGCAATCTTTCTAAGTCATTCTATTTATAAAAGAGACAATACTTATTAGTACTTTATTAGTCTACAACCAGATTTAAACAAAAGTGCAACTTGTTATTTATATAATAAATTGTAGTAGTAGTAGTAGTAGTAGTAGTAGTAGTAGTAGTAGTAGTAGTAGTGTTTATATTTGTATATCACCCAACTGACTTCATTTGAGTTTCAGATTCATAGATACTTGTGACTCACAGCTCTCTTTAAATCATTATTACAGAAACATGGCTTTTAAATTATGCTTTCTACTAACCTATTTGTGTTTTAAAGTTTTGATGTTATATGAGAGATGATCTATAAATCAAAAATAAGAAGAAATTGCCATGGATCTTATCATAAAAACATTAAAAACATACAGGAAAAAGGAAAACACAATATACACAGAAAAAAAAAATTAAGAAAGATACAAATTTCACAAAATTGCCTGTATTTCTATACATATGTAATTTTAAGAATATGTATGTATTTTTATACGTATGTAATATTAAGAATATGCCACTGAAAGAAACTTATCCTGTAGTTAATAATAACATGCTACAAATTAGTCTTCCTTTCACCTCAAACTGCTGTTGCAAAAATATTTCAAGAACATAGAGGTAGGAAGATCCATCAAAAGAATCACAAGCATTGAAATGATGGGTGTAACTTGGCAATCAGAGTCTGATAGTTTTACATACATGTGACCCATGCATGTATGATAAAAAAGTAAAATTTCAATCCTATGATCATGCCTACTGTTTTACTCCTCCCCCCCCACCTTTCTGCAGGAATGTTTGCCCTCCAAAGATATACATTCAAGTGTCTCTGGTACTACTATCCAGTTTTTGGCTCTTAGCTCAAGAGCCAAAACCACTAGACAATTTTATTTATTATAAATACTCCTTGATTTATGGCAGTAATTGAGACTGGAGTTTCTGTCTGTAAACAATGTCATCATAAAATATGATATCATATGCTTAATAATGGCAATCAGGGCATTCCCCATTTCCATCATTGACTGAATTCCAATGGCCGTTAGCTGAAGATCCACTCCAATCCAAGCTATTTTGGACTTGGTGCCTCTGAGTCCAGAACTTTGGTTCTTCCAAGGAAAGGGACTAGATCCTCTTCAACTCCCACCAACTGCCTGCTCCCCCCATCTCTGCCCTTTGGCTACCCTGCATCCTACTTGAGGGGTAACAAGCAGCCCAGGACCATGTAGCTCTGGAACTGCTTGCCACCTGTGTTTCTTGGCATTCCTGGAAACCTCAATTCCCCTCCCCATCCCAGCAGTGTGCTATGGCATGAAGCTGCTGTAACTCTAGGAAACCAATCCAGTCCAGCATTACTGTGTGATGTGAAGTTGAAGTTATCCCAGGTGACCCCAGTCCAACCCAGCAACATAACACAAAGCCCCAGGAAGACCTAATCTGGCCCAGTATCACAGCACAAAGCTGCAGTTACCCCATAAGCCACAGCTCCCCCAGCTCAGTCCTATCTGCAGTCGCCCTCACCACCCTGCATTCCAAGGCCCCTGCTGCCCTGCATTCTGCTGACCCAACTAGCTTTCATTATCTTCTTGCTCCTGTTGTGGACAAGGCATGCTCACACTGACTTTTTGTGAAGCAGCTGCTGGGCATGTGAAGCCATCTTCCTCAGGTCTCAGCAGGAAACCACCATGCATGACCTGGAGAAGAAAGCCTGGTGCAAAGGGCCAGGCCAGGCATATTAGGTCAGCAGCGAGACCCTGAAGACAATGAAGGTCTTCAACTAGGACATCAGGGGCCACAAAATGCAGGGAGCCAGAAGGGCATAGATGTGAGGAGAGATTAAGTGCCCCTCTGAACATAAGTGTGTATGGACTGCCAAGCTCTCAAATTTTGATTACATGTCTGATCTGTGGGGGTATACTGCAATGACTATAACTTTGGGGAATGGTCATAAATCCCTTCATTCACCACGATCATAACTTCGAACTGTCACTGAGCAAATAGTCACAAAGCAAGGACTACCTGTATCTGTGAGGTTCAACATTTCAAGATACAACTAAGTTTTCAAAGTGGGAAGGCGTTCACAATATTTTTTAACATAGGAAACGTACTGATTTTTTTTTTTAAAAGAAATGTATATAGGATAAAGACCACTGAATTTAAGAATACTCATATAGTAACGAACATGGGTGTAACTACTGACTTTGTACTGGTAGATTAAGGAACTTTATTTATGGATTTATTTGGTTTATATTTGTAAACATTATTTTTGAAGAAATTGCTTTATTTATTTTTCATTGAGTTTCTGCCTTTCTTCTGATAGTTCAAGGTAGTACACATAGAGCAATTTTAAAAGTATCCAAAGAACATCAGAAAGTGGTTCACTTGGCTACAGTTCTCTATATGGTTCTGCATAACTGGATGAACAAAGATGACTGAGGAATGAATTACTCTTTTAGTTATTCAATAGACATACTGAAATTTGTGATTATCTTTTTTACAGTTATAATAATAAAAATACTGCCATGTATAGTTCAGTTACTTCAGTTCACATTAACCTTTATTCATGTGATTGTGTACCCAAACATTTTTCAGTTACACGAAGAAATTAATTAGTGTAAATCATTCCTAACAACTACCTTCTTTTTTCCTTCCTTCCTTCCTCCCTCCCTCCACATTTCTTCCTTTCCTCCCCATTTCTTCCTTCCCATTTCTTCCTTCTGCGTCCTCCCTCCCTCTCTCTTTTACCATTTTACCGTTCTACCATCGAGAGCATTTTGGCATACTGTGTAATGGTGTGGTATGCTGGATGCTCTGTAGTGGATAAGAAAATGCTCCAGAGAGTTATAAACACAGCACAAAAAATCATTGGTTGCTCTCTTTCTTATTTGGAAGAGATTGTGAAGACCAGACTCCTCTCTAGAGCACCAAAAATCTCCACAGACCATTCTCATCCTGGACATTCATATTTTGAACTGTTACCATCAGGGAGGCATTATAGGTGTCTTAAAATGAGGACTAATAGACTGAGAAGCAGTTTCTTTTCCAAGGCAATAATTGTCTTGAATCAAACAATGCATATGTGATTTAGTCTATAGTGGCATTTTAAAACTATCTAACTTACTATATGTTTAACCGTGTTTCTCATAAAATAAGGCCGGGTCTTATATTTTTTTGAGCCCCGAAAAAATGGCTAGGCCGTCTTTTCGGGGGTGACTTAATTCCCCCCCTTGCATCCTCATCTAGAGCGCCCCGCGGGCAGTCTCGCCACCAGCCGCTCCTAACGGGTGATCATGGCGAAGCGCAGAGAGCTCCCTACTCCCACCAAACACCTTTGCTGCAGACCAAAGACCTTTGGCACCCACTGCTGTTGCTTTCCCTTCTGCCCATTCCGCCGCCACGTTTGGAGCTGCTGCTTCCGTGTTTGGAGTGCTGCTGCCATTTGGAGTGCCACCGCCATTTGGAGCACCGCCGCCACGTTTGGAGCTGCCGCTTCCGTGTTTGGAGTGCCGCCGCCATTTGGAGTGCCGCCACCATTTGGAGCACCGCCGCCACATTTGGAGCTGCCGCTTCCGTGTTTGGAGTGCCACCGCCATTTGGAGCACCGCCGTCATGTTTGGAGCTGCCACTTCTGCGTTTGGAGCTGCCGCTGTGTTTGGAGTGGTGGCGGCACTCCAAATGGCGGTGGTGCTCCAAACAGCGGCAGTGCTCCAAACGCGGAAGCGGCAGCTCCAAACACGGCAGCAGCTCCAAATGCGGAAGCGGCAGCTCCAAACAGCAGCAGTGCTCCAAACAGCGGCAGCGCTCCAAACGTGGAAGCGGCAGCTCCAAACGTAGCGGCAGCTCCAAATGCAGAAGCGGCAGCTCCAAACGGCAGCGGTGATCCAAACAGCAGTGGTGCTCCAAATGTGGAAGTGGCAGCTCCAAAAGCGGTGGTGGCAGGGGCAGAAGGGAAATCAACAGCGGCAGGCGCTGAAGGTCTTGGGTCTGCCGCAAAGGTGCTTGGCAGGAGTAGGGAGCTCTCCGCGCTCTGCCATGATCGCCCATTAAGAGCAGCTGGTGGCGAGGAATTGCTGCCCGCGGGGCGCTCCTAACGGCAAGTCCCCCTGCCCTTCCCCCCATTTTGCATGTTTTAAAATAGGCCTAAATTTGGGGGGAGGGGCTTAATTTCATTTTATGCCTAGAAAACATGCTGGGTCTTCCTATTGGGGGAGGTCGTATTGTTGGAGAAACACGGTAGATAGGTTTTAGACTAGGTTTTTAATTATTATTTTAATTATTTTAATTTTTAAATACTCTGTAGTATGATTGTGATGTGGTGTTTGGGACACTGTGCTGGAGTAGCTTTCAAATTTCATTGTATTTGTAGAATGCAATGACAATAAAGGTATTCTATTCTATTCTCTCTCCCTCCCTCCCTCCCTTCCTTCCTTAATCAAGACAAATAAAATGGAACAATTTTTTTCTTGCTAGCTTAGCTTCAGTCTGGCTTTTTTTTTCCCATGCATGCTGACCTGGAAATCTTCCTTTGCCTTAGCTGCGATAATCGTGACTCAGCTTACAACACCATACATTCACATCGCCCCTGCTGCAGGTGACGATCAACTAACAGGTCAGACATTCAAATACAGACAAGTCATCTTACCATTTCCATCTTTCTTTATTTTTACTTGTTTTCTTTACATCCTTATCATTCTTTGCTTGTCGCTGATTTATTACACTATAGAATTTTTATAACAACTCTTACATCTGTTGATCATTTGCTAGATATTGAAAAGTTGAACACCTATTCATGGTTACAAACAATTGGACTGCATGTTTCATTGTGTGTTTGAACATTGGGATAATTCCTTTAAAGCCTAATACTGTAAATAAGGTCATTGCCTGACATTCCAGCAGCTTATACATACTTCAGGGCTTTGTCATACATACATATGCAAACTTGAAATTAAAGAGCCATTCACATATCAGGGAAGTAGATGCTGAATGTCTTTGTTCCTAGTGTCTCTTGGAATTATGTTGAGTGGGATGGAATTTATAGGAAAGAAGAATCTAATGAACAATGAAACAGAAATTCTTTCTTTCCATTTGATTATCTGTTAATATTCTGTTTCATTCCCAACTATTAGTAGGGCTTTACTGCAGGCTCTTTGGGAAAAAAATATTTAGGGACCTTGGACACTTACAAATATTTTTAAAAAATAGGCCAGAAAGTTCATACATTTCCATTACATTGACAAAGGTCTATTGTAACGTGTATATATAAAATAGGAATACCACATAAATAACACTAATCCAATTTGTTACTTGCAGTTGGCTAGATTTACATACCAGACCTCACTATAAAATGTGACTTATAACAAAAGTAAGAGGTCCAGTAGAGTAACTACTATAAGTGTAAGATAGTATAAAAAGAGCCATAGAAATCTAGAACAATCCGCAATGTAACTTGTGTCAGCCACATCATGATTCAAACAATGTACAGCATGTAATTTATATCATGTAATAACAGTATAATGTGAGTGACATCATTGTCCATTCTGTGGTTACCTTTGACTATGGACAGAGCTAAACTTTTTCCAGAATCTCTTACTTTTGAAACGTTTCCTTTCTATAAAAATAAAAATGCATCCCAGTTTAAAAGTTCATTAATTTCTATTTATAGTGAGTGGTGTTTGCCACAGAAAGTGTTATGTAGTGATGCATTTCATCCAGGGATGGGATTCTACCAGTTCGCACCTATTCGGTAGAACCGGTTGTTAACATTCTAAGCAGTTCGGAGAACCGGTTGTTAGAATAAATTATTGGCCTAATCCTGTAAGGAAGGCAGGAAGGAAACATTCTGGTGTTGCTTATAGAAACTGCCTCTGTTAACCCTTATTACATTCTTGGCAGGACTAGACTTCCTGTCTCAGGAACGTCTCTGGAGTTTTTTTCCCCTCCTTTGCTGGTACTTTGCTTGTGTGGAGTGACCATTCAAAGTTACAATGGCACTGAAAAAAGTGACATGACCATTTTTCACACTTACGACTGTTGCAGCATCCCCACAGTCAGGAGAGGCCAGGCGAGGAGATGTGTGCCTCGATGTGAGTGATATTGAGTTGGCCACACCCAGCCAATAACATGACCACCAAGCCACGTCTACCCAGTCACATGACCACCAAGCCATGCCCACCAACTAAGCCATGCCCACAGAACTGGTTGTTAAAAAGTTTGAATCCCACCCCTGATTTTATCACTATTACCTTTTGCACAATTGCTTTGCAAAATGATATCCTTCTTTGAAACCATCTTTCAACTGCTTTTCCCTCCAAGCTACCTTTTATATGTTTACACTCCAATTATATTGCCCCAATCCCAATGGGAATTGAGAAAAATTGAAAACAAAAAGGAAGATTAGCATACTTTTCCTGACTTATAGAATTATAACATTTTTGTTAGAAATATAAAATTCTGAATTATAGCAATATATATTGTTTTGAAATTACATGAGGATACCTGAACAATCCAAAACAGAATAGTAAATATAAAGTGTGTTGAAATGCTTGCTAGCTGGAAATATTCCTTAATAAGTATTAAAACTATGATATATGCTAATGTAAGCATTTCCTATCATGTTTAAACATATATTTCTATCCTGTTTGAAAGCATTTATTATATATTTACATAATAACAGTAGCAATATATTTATTAATTCACTATTTAATAAAGAATCTACAAATGATCAATTGAACTGTTTGGCAAAAAATATCAGTTTTTCTTAAACTTTTTGCTTTCAAGACCCATTTCTGCTTTTAAAAATTAAAATGATGTATTTATAGAAAGTTTATTGAATCATGTATAAATAATATTAAACCCATCAACTCATTTTTCATTTTAAAAATTCATTATTTTAACAAACAAAAAATAAGAATGACATTATTTTAAACTTTTGCAAATACCTTCAATATCTGGCAAATAATTTTGATTTTGCTGAAAGATCCTTGGTCTATTATTGAACCTTCCTCAACAAGAATAAGACAAGAGGACTGCATTTGTTTTGGCATTAATCATTTAGTTTTCAATTTATATAATAATGTAATTTATATAATAAATTCCAAATTTAAAGCAGAATTTATGAAGATTTAAAGCAGAGTTTATCCAAAATTGGGTAAAAGTAGATTTTCTTTGGATAACAATATACAAACCCATTACTCAATGACAGTAGAGATATTTAAATAAAGATGTTTGGGTAAGTGTAAAAAGGACTTTCTGATAAGCAGTTTTGATTAATGAAGGAAACATTTGAGAAGCACTGATTTAAATTTAGATTTTGCTCAAAAATCAACTACCACATATATTTCAGGTTAAAAGACTAGCATCCCGAGTCCCTTCTCTGCTGCTTGAGAAAAAAGGGTTGAAAAAAGGGTGTCAAAATAAAGTAAAAGATACCATTAGAGAGAAAGCCTCATGGGCTTTTACCACTCTTGTTTTCAATACCAACTATCTCATATTCCCAAATAGAAAAAGAAATCAATCCTAGATTCATATACCCTAGATTGCCCACTTTACAGCAAGTGAATAATGTATTTTATTGCACTGTTTCCATTTAAGTTAAGTGTTCAAGTTGGAATATTTACTTACATCTTCAAATATTTTGGCTAATTTAAAACAAATGTCCACCTTTCATGAGTCAGATGTCTGATGCCAAGTAGAAAATCACTTTACTCCACTGAAACTGATTTTTCAGAATACAAGTGCATCTGTACAGCTATTTTCTTGCTCCAACACTTTTATTCTCTTGTATATTAGGGTGAATTTTCTGCTTGAAAGTGTGGCAGATAGCATTAACTAACCACGTGCAGTAAAACACGGTACAAATTTGGGATATGTAAAACAGGGTCATACATGAATCATTCTTTCTATGGAACAACTGTTTTCAGCAGTTTCATTTAAAGTGAAACATGGATGTTGAGCCAGATACAGAGTGAAATGAGGCTATTTTGATCCAGATGTAGATCAAAATGTAGTTGTTTCAGAGACAATTCTTTTGGGGAATAAGAACACATAAAATCCAGGTATGGTAGGTGAAGGTAGATAGTAGGAAAGGAAAGGTTGGTCAGATTGCTGTGGTTGGACATGAGTAGTGGTATTGCTTTGGGGAAGGAGGATGTGATATGTGTACAGCAGTCTTGCCCTGGGACTTTGTTTTGATTGAAACTTGGAACAATTTTTTTTCTTTCATTCTTTTTTGGTCGATCAAATCATTGCCCATCCAGAATACAATGGGTTTGTTCTGAGTTTGGGGAGAAAAAAAACATATGTTCTGATTCATGCTCAGTCTAATTTTTATGCAATGTGATTTGCTCCTGGGGCATCTTTCCAGTTTTTCATTTAAACAGCAGGCTGTTAGCTGAAATTGGAAGAACTAACGTAATAGACTAATGCTGCAACAATTTTTCAGTTTTCTTACAAGATCTGAAATCACTCATTCATAAGGTGATATAATTTTATTGGATACCTAATAAAGGTGTTTTTTTAACATTTTCAATTGCCTGAGCAAACCAATTGAAGGATGAAACTATGTAATATTTATAAAATTTCTCAGAAAAACAAAAATCATTACCTGTTGCTTTAAAACAATAAAAAATAATTGCTGTACATATTGATAAAAATTGATCTTTCCTTTATTTATTGTGATAGTTTAATGTATAATTGTCTGGTTCTGTTTATCAGGTATATCTTTTCTTTTTTGCCATTTACCTACGTACAATAATATTTTTTTAAAATATGGAACCAAAGATTTAAATACTTTAGGTTATTATACCTGAAACTAAGTCAAGGTGCCATGTTCCTGATGGTAAAAATCTTGATGCCTTTAGAGACATATGTTAGATACTTGGAGCCCAATAAAACATCCTAGGAAAGCCATGGGTGGCTTTCCATGGCTGGTGCTGATACAGGCAGTCTGTGAGAGGGCTGAGATTAGTTAGCACCTAGGCTGATGGTGCCCTGCAGCTATAACAGCCCTATAGCGAAGCAGCTGGATGTGGTCTGTTGTTGGTTTTGGAGCAGTTATCAGTGAAGAGTTCTGGGAGTAAGAAGGGTTGTGGGTTTTGCTATTCTGTATAGGAAACTGTAAGCAACCTGTAATTAAGAAAAAACTATAGTTTATTACTGATAGTGAGGAACAGCAATGGACATGGGGAGGGTGTGAAAGCAAACTGGGACTACTACCTAGGTTTGCTGGTGTGTGGGTGGCCTAAAGGCCAAGGAGGCTGGAGTGGACCCTCTCTGAGTATTAGAGCCCATTGAATTGGATATATACAGAAGGAGTCTGTGACACAGTCCTGGATTAAGAATGAGTTCTGTTCCTAACACTGTCATTAAGCTGAATTTGTATGTAAGTTGGAACTTGTACTTACAAATGGATTTACTAACAATAGTAGATGGTGTTTTTTCTTGAGCTGATAAAACTGTTGAATGTGAATTCAGTGCTTTTCATGAACTGTTGGAAACAGGCTGTATATTAAAAACTGCCACTTCAGCGGTTCCTGAAAACATTGCATTCAGCAATTCATCAGCTCAAGGAAGGAGAACACCAGCTGCTACTTTTAGTAATAGGTAGCCTGGGTTGTATTTAAGTTGGACCTTCTTAATCAAGGAATTGCCTATAGCAGGGGTGTCATACTGGCAGTCCACAGGCCAGGTGCATCATGTGCAGGCCACGTCCACCCCAGGCCACGTGATGGCAACGTGATGCGATGAAGTTGACACCTGTGGCCTATACTAGGCATTTACTACAGGTATTCATAGCAGATAAATAGACATACATGGAAAATTATGGAGCAGCTCTCATGTGTAGTATCTAAGTTTAGATAAACTTCCACAGACAGGCCCCATCAATTGTCAAACCTGGCTCTATCACCAACCTTATTACCTGTATATCCGCTACATTAGAACTCCAGCATTAGTTGCATTGGTTCCCCACCCACCCAACACACACACAAGAGTCTCTGAATTCTGTAGATCAGAATGTAAAGTGAATAGAAAATGTGTTTTTTTCTGCAACATCAGCTGAATGCATTTTAATAGGCCATAGTGTCACTAGTGATTTATTGCCCTTTTTTGTTCTTTTATGTGTTGTATTTGTCATTTCTGTGGTGGCTGTTTCATCTGTAAAACAATATAGTTACAAGAAAATGCTAAGTGGATATAGAGTTGCTATAGGTTTAGTTGTTTCCTTTCTCCCTTGTCCAAGAATTGCTCTTTATCCTACCCCACAGGGGAAGAAAAAAAGAACCACTGGGTCAAATTACTTTCCCAAAATAAGTATATTTATTTATATAGAGCACAAATAAATATAAACTAAATAGCTGCAGTTAGTGAATAATTCAGAAGGATATTAGGAATAGCATATCTTCTGCTGGCAACAAAACCATTAATAGTAAAATAACCCTTTTTCAGTTCTTTGCAAAATAAAATGAAGAACTGATAAATCAGTGTGATAAATCTTGACAATTACGGGATTATTTTATCACTATTTTATTGTGAAATACGCAATAAGGGGATACAGTGTTTTTATTCATCCTAATTACAGTTAACCTGAATGTCCAGAGTTCCAAAGCTGTCTTTCATTAAAGAGAGATCTTTATATATAACCATATATTTTTTAGCAATAGATATTTTGTAAGACTATAACAAAAGTAAAAGGGAAATAGAAAAGCGCTTTCTTTATTATTTCTGATCCAGTAGAATTTTGGAAATAATTTACGTAAAAAAGGATTAATTCATTATCGGGATAATTCTGAAAACTGGTCATAATGTGGCAAAAATTGGTTTGGCCAGAGGACTCGTTGAAAAATGCGTTTAAAAAATGTGCTGGATCCAGCCTAAAGGTGGCAAGAAAAGAATCCATAAAAATTTATCTGCAAACATTGAGAAAAAAGTCATTGGGCTCAAAATAATGATGACTGATCAGAATAATGGTGAAGTAGCTTCCCTCCTGGTCATGTGAAGTAGAGCAGAGCATATGGAAACTTTCTAGTGCACTCATAAATGCAAACATGAGAAGAGAGGAAAAATGTAGTGAAATGCAGCACATCATTATACAGAAGAAAATACAAATTACAATACTTGAATGCAATGAGGAGTTTAACATGCGAGACTCAGACACCACACCAAGAGAATTCATAGCAGAATCTATATTCAACATAGTAGAGATAGAAGAGATAGAAAAACATGCTATCAGACAAAAAGTATCGGCAATGCTGGTCACACATAAATCAATGCAATACACTCAGGCCAATGGAGAGATGCACCATAAAAGCCATGAAACAAGATCAAGGCATTATTTTACCAGCAGATAAAGGGTGCTCAATAGTGGTGATGAACCGCAAAGATTATTAAAAGAAAGCATTCACCGTGCTCAGTGATTCCTTAGCATGTACACCAGCAAAGACATCAGAGATGAGAACAGTGGTCACACAATTGAAGGCTTATCCCAGCCAACTTAAATTTAAACAAAACAATTGTATAATGGAAAAGGAATGGTGGGAAATGAAAGGAACAGATGCCGCCCCAGAGAGATTTTATGGACTCTCCAAGATACACAAAATAGGAGTTTCACTCAGATCTATTGCACTACGGGATTCTCCTATTTACAACCTGACTAAATGGCTGGCACAGTGCTTAAGCTTCTTGACTCCACCCTTGAATGACATTGTCACATCATCCATACAATATTTGACACAACTACAAGGTTTAAATGTAGCTATTGACAAGATCATGGTCTCTTTTGACATAGTGTCCCTATTTACATCCATCACCCTCCCTACCTAGCAGATCAGGAAACAAATCATGGAACTACTCCAGTACTGTCAACATACTTTCTTCATGTTCAAAAGAGAAATATCTGAGCAAATAAAAAGGACGTTGCAGGAGTCATTGCAGAAACAGCCCTGTGCAAATTAGAACACAGTGCATTTCAAAACCTAAATTTTGGTGCTGTTACCTGGACGTCATGTTTGACATCATCAAAAGAAATATGTTGAAAGATTTTCATACCCTACTGAATTCTGGTAGCCAGCTGATAGTTGATAGGTTCTTTAGAGTTCAGAGACAGCAGGCACAAATGTCCAAAATGATTTTACTGAATAAATATTAAGATAGTGTAAGATATAGGGAAAATGATATACCAATATATATTCCTTCAGCTTGCAAGGTACCATAATGAAATGGCAGCAGACAACTCCCTTTAGGGCAGTATTTAGATCTATGCTAGAGTTTAAAACATAAGGGACTTTTGTCATCCTTTTATACTTTTCTTAACAGAAAGTTGAAATGGTCTGGAGATTTACTCAGTAAAACATTTTACTTACTCCTAACAGATAGGGAACATAAATAATTACATCTGGAGATAGCTTGGTAACTTCTTTGTAATTTAGATAGTTTACCAACTTCCAGAGATATTTTTTAATAAAATGGGATCCTAGCAGACAACATCTGATGAAGACCTGACATATCTGTTAATATCTTAGGAACCGAAATAATTGTCCTTCTGACAAAGATAAGTGTGCATGAGATTATTTCTAATATACCACTATTTTCTCTGCTTCTTACATATCAGGTTAGAGAACTCATGTTGTCTTCTTTATCAATTGTTACAAGTAACAGTATAGATAAAAACCTCAAAGGTAAGAGTACAACACAATTAAGGAATCTACAATACAAACTTACTAGGTTATACACAATTTTCAATAGCATGTCAGAATATTTATCTTATACGTATGGAATAAAATGTAGATCATACCATCAGCTTTTTGCTCATGCAAACTTATTAGATAGAATCTTGCATAAGAGAAAAAAGTATTCTTTTTTCACTGAGCAATTAAAACAGAAAAGGATTCCGTTTCGTTGGGATAAATTGGAAGCTTTGATTTTTACTTTTAAACAGCACAAGTTTTGACTGACTTCTATCCAGAAAGTGAGGTGATTCCTAGGAAAATTAAAGAAGAATTGGAGGATATTCGAACAGAAATTGTCTGATGGTAAAGATAAAGGAATCCCTGCATATTTTACTATGCTAATCTTTGCCAACTATAGGGCAGTATTCATCTCTGTTTCAAGGGCCATTGCACAGCTTCAAGTTGTGTACCAGTTGTGACCATTCTTGGAAGAGGAAATGTCATGCTCAGTCACCTGCCACATGGATTGCTGTAACATGTTGCTGCCCTTGAAAAATCTGGAAGCATCAGCTGGTACAAAATATGGCAGCACAGAGAGTTACAAGCATACCAGTGGTGGTATGCTACCAGTCCAGCCCAGTTCTGCCGAGCCTGTAGTGGTGATGAGCAGCGGAGACCGACCGGTTCTCTCCGCCATTCTGCTGTTGGGCCCACCCTCTGCCCGGGCTCCCGTACTCACATTTATCTTCTGCTTTTGAAGCGCAGCTGCTTTGCGTGGCACAGAAGAGTGCCGGCGCATAGCAGCTGCTGAAGTGACCGAGAGAGTGCAGGCTTACAGGGGGTGAGTTGGAACGCCTCTGCGCCTGCGCAAATGCCTCTGCGCCTGCACAAAGTGCATGTTTGGTGCATGCATGCACACAAAGTGTGTGCACGCACACAAAAGCCACGCCCACTGAACCGGTGGTAAAAGTTTTTGAATCCCACCACCGAAGCACACTTAGATCAGCAGACATCATAGGTAGTCTTTGATTACAACTCCTCATTTAGTGACCATTCGAAGTTACAATGGCACTGAAAAATATGGCTTCTGGCCATTTTTCCCACTTACAACCATGTTATCTGATCAAAATTCAAATACTTGGCAACTAACTCATACTTATGACAGTTTCAATGTCCTAGGATCATTTGCAACCTTCTAACAAGCGAAGTCAATGTGCTAGCCAGATTCATTTAATAACTGTTACTAACTTTACAACTGCAGTGATTCATTTAACTGTGACAAGAGATCATAAATTGGAGCAAAATTCACTTAACAACTGTCTTGCTCAGCAACATAAATTTTTGGCTCAATTGTTGTTGTTAGTCGAAGTCTACCTGTACATCTCTGCTCCATGAGCTGTATTGATCATCAGTATGCTTCCAGGTTCAATTCAAGATTCTGGTAATGAATTATAGAGCCCTATATGGCATGGAATTGGGTTATTTGGGGGATTGGTTCTTTCCAATCACATCTAACCATCCCATCAGGTCCAGTATGTGTCAAAGTTCCAAGTAATATATCCCCAGAATAAAAAAATAAAATAAAATTTTCTTCAAAGTCTATTTATTAGGAACATATCCAATTGGCAAAGTCTTGGTGCAATTCCAATTCTGGCCAGACTTCGGAATTGCACTTAGTAAAGAGCAAAAGTTTGAAACTTCCCCCCATAGTCTCATTCTCCAATCAGTTCTCAGTCCATCAGTCCGATGACTCCAATCTCCACCTTCCGTCAGCTGCAGGCACCTTCTCAGTTCCCACCAGAAGGAATGCCAACTAGCCATAACATCCCCCCTTATCTCTACAACCCCCGCCCCCTTCCAGTTGCTAGAATGTGGCGAATCTGAAGCACCGTTAAATTCCTTTGCAGAAAACCTAAAGAAAGCTAAGAAAAGAATAGACAAAGGCTACAATAAAACACGGCTACACATATGTCAGCTTCACGGTCAACAGTGTGAAGTGCATGTTGCATGTTGTCATCTGATTGGACCCAGGAGAAGAATCTTTTCTGTTGTAGTGCTCACCCCTTGGATGATCTTTACCCAAATTGGTCAGATTGGCCCCAATGTTGCAGACCTTTCTAGAAGGCTTTGCTATCTGGCCAGTGGATCTGGGACTGCCAATATTAAGTCTATGAATATCAAATATATTAAGATGGAAATTAAGCACACTCTTTAGATATGAGGTTTTTAGGGGGTTTTTTTGTGGCTTTTGATGTTACTTTTTTGTTTTTGTACTTTTTAAAGTTTGTACACTACTTACAGTCAGATGGCCATAAAGCTATTTATCAAATAGGTAAACTTAAATAGAAAAGTATTTTGGTTAAAGTATAATAAAATAAATGGAATTTATTCTACTAAACGTATTGAGACTGAATTAAAGTTACATTGGGTAGATATATAAATGCTTTTTTCTTAAGCTGTTTATCTTGTTCTTTTGGTATCCAGACCAAACAGAGAAAAAATTCACAACTGTCAGCTTCCATACACCAATTTAAATTTTTTAAGACTATCATAACATTATATTGATCCTACCAGGGAATAATTTTTTCAAGAGTTTCCCAGTGTTGTTGGCATAGGAGCTATTCTATCTATCTCTGTTTTACTGGTTACATGCCAATAAAAGCCACGGTGCCATCATATGTATCATCATAAAAATGACACAGGTAATTCAACTTGCATCAAATGTGTCATGACATACATTACACATTTCATGAAATTAGTGTGCTGACACAGATAAGTGCTTCCCCGCTTCCCTGTCTTTAGAAGTCCTGAATACTGTATGCAGAATAGCATCAGTGGGATAGGAATGAATGCACAGAGAGTTAGGGGAGAACTATACTTTATATGGCTTTTATCTTCCTTTTATTCTCTTCAACACTTTAATATTTTTCCACCTTCATATTCCAAGCTCCCTATCAGTCTTCAGTCCTGAATACAATCTTTTAGGATTTAGGGCTCCTGTTTGTTCCCAGCTGAAAATACAGATGAGTTTCTTTAACTGATGTCTTGATTGAACTCTTTAGCATTTGACCCAATTTCTGCATCAACAACACCAGAGCTGCAAGTGTACAAGATAATTTATTGCTACAAAAGGGAAATTCTTGATTTTAAAGACACTGTTTCATTCTGATAAACCCCTTGAATTATGTCATTTTTAAAAAACTACACACCACTATTTGACAAATTAATCCAGTCCTATTTTATATAAATCCATGCTCCTAATCACAATGCAGCTATCACACAAGAGTATAACATTTATTTTCCTAACCTGACTAGCAGTATGAGTTAAGGATAGACACTGAAAAGTGGTATTACTTGGATCCTGCCCTCTGAATGATAATTTCATTACATGTTTTATAAAAATATACAGTTCTGAAGGTGTGAAAGAACACATGGATATTTATCCATTTCCATAATACGCAGGTGAAAAGTTGTAGCAAGAAAAAGAAAAATAGAATAAAACTACCTTGGACCAGTTAATACCAAGATCTGCCAGCCTTTGAAACTGATTATTGTTCAGTCAATGATGTTCATTTTTAAAAATACTCTAACGTGCTGGCATTGTGATATTGATAGGAACATCTGTGTAAGACATCACTAAAAGGGCAGATAAAATGCACTAAAAGTGCATTTAACATTAATGAAAAGAAATTGACCCACTTCTGGTTGGGATTAAAGGAAAAATTAAAGTGAAACCAATGTGCTCTGAAAGAACGGACATGAAAAAAATAGCATAGCAGAAAAAATAGATGCGGTTATATACACTGGTATAATGTAATATATTAGTGTTTTATACTAGAATATATTTATATTAAATCATTTTCATATCCCTGGCTTTAACTGTACATTCCAATTACATTACATGCAATGAAGCTATAGTTTCATAGTACTAATAGATGATTACATAATGCCCATATTTTGTAAGAGTTCATATGGCTTAGCAAGCATGAGACTGCTATTGCTTCCTAAGACATCAGAATAAGCTTTATTGGTGACAATTGCAGACAATAGTTCCTCCACCTGGTGCCTTTGATATGTATTGCCTTAAGCTCTCAGCATCTCCAACCAACCTGCTACTGGTATTGGCAGTTTATCACATCTAGAGGCCATGGAAGAAGACTGTGGCAAATAACTTGTCTATTTGGCCTTATGTCCTGTTGAACCTTTCTGTTTCTATTAAGGCTGTAAAGACAAACTTAAATTGATTTAAAATAGTTTGACTTGTGGTTGTGCTTGTTTTCCTGATGTACTTTTCTAGGATAGGACCACATTCCTCCATTGCTGATCTTTGTGTAAGGTTACAGCAACACAGTTGGGTGTTGAAATAAAAAACAGAAAGACTGTAGTAAAAATAACTATAGCTTGCTGACATTGTAAAAACATTGACAATGTAAATTTTTGTGGCCCAGTAGTAAAATATTACCATCTGGAGAGCATTATTTCTTCATACTTGGCACTTGTAAAACGTCTGGCTTTCTCAGTACTTTCCTGGCTTTCCTCTTCTTCATCATGGGAATGACAAAAAGCTTGATAAAAATTGTGAGATGTGCCATGTAAGAAACTACTAATACTGGGACAATCAAAGTAAAAGTAGTTCTTCTGGTTAGCAACCTCAATGTTGTCTTCATTTGTCAAGTTGATATATAATTGGTTCTGGGAATTTTCCAGTGAAGAAAGGCTTTATTTATTGTATCTGCAGATTGAAAATGAGCTCAATCATTTATTAGGCACAAAATGAATAGTAGTTGTTTAACTAATGTTTCAATTAATTTGTGAAATCATTCCTATAAGCTAGCAAGAATGATTTTATAAGCCTGACTCTCGCTTGCTTTAGTGTAAATTTATTTATTCATTTATTGGTTACCTATTTATGCTTATATCTTGCTCTATTTCCAAAGTTTCAAATGGCATTGAAAGTCTGACATCATTAGATGTTGAGTAATTTTTTAAAATCTATCTCATGAATACACATTAACATATTGTCTAAGCAAATGATGGCTGCCACCCTCCCATCCCCCATTTAATTCTAACAGTGAAAGACCTTGATTCTGTTGTGTGTTGTTCCCCAGATTTAAAATATAATTGCATTTTATTCTTTTCTCATTCGCATCCATGTCAGTTCCCAGGAAATTTAATGAGAAAGCTTATAAATCAGACTTGTTTCCAGGATGATTTGTCTACCTTGTAAAGGTGACATGGAGCCTCAAATGATGGATACTGCCAGATTTTGATTAAAATGTCAGAAGTCCTTTAAGGAGGTCAACATGTGGAACTGAATAATGCATCCTTAACAGTATTAATGCTGAAGTTATTTTTCAGGAAAATGAATGTTCATAAGGCATAGTTTCTAATATTATGCATTATGCAATAAACAGAACAGTTTTGTTTTGTTTTTGTAATGAGGAGGTTACAAAAGCTTAAGACCATGGCTGCTGTAAGGCACTGGTTATCTCATTCAAACAGATATGAAATGTGAGGTGCCAGTGGTATGATCATCAGCTGTTTTCTATTTTATGAATAAATTGCTTAGAAGGAGTCATTTGCCCACCAGATGTGACCTAGATTTAGATTTCCAAAGGCAAAAAGTCTATTGTGTAAAAACAAAACAATTGCTGGTAAAATGCATGCTAAATTAGCTTATCTCACATTTTCAGGTGTTTAAGCGAATATGTTAAGGAATTAGTGCTTCATTTGTTTAAAAAATTGCAAAATACATTTCAGCAAATTAAATTTGAATAAAAACTTACAGTAGTTATTCTTTCAATAATTACAATAAAGTAGCAAAGCAAACTGGGAAGGCAACACCTCTAATACGAAATATAACAAATTGCTTTGTGAAAACAGGGCAGTAAGCTGTTGGCACTAAAATTTATTTTGGCATTAGGAGTAATTACATTTTCTATAAACAACAGCAGGCCCTAGAAATAAAAGTTTTATGTCTGCCAGCCATGATAACTTTTCTTCCTATGATAACAAACTAATAGGCAAAGCATTCAATGTCTTATTTGTCCTATTTTCTTTTCTCTTTTGAAATATTGATTTTAGGTGCTGCCACTAGGAAACCAGATCCTGAACAAGAGAAGCAAACAGATCATACTGTTAAAATTGCTGGCATCATTGCAGGAATCTTGCTGTTTGTCATTATATTCCTTGGAGTTGTATTAGTTATGAAGAAAAGGTGAGTAGTTAATGCTGTCTGTTTTGCTTAATTATTGTATTTTATTTTGCCCAGTAAACATTTCCTTGGCCAATAATATGTCTGGGGTCTGTGTGTGTGTGTGTGAGCATACAAATATAAATCTCTTGTGTATTCTTAAATAAAACTTACCCAAACTTTTTGGCCAACCTCTTTTATGGATGATTTTAAAGAATTCTATTTTTTACACCTAAAGTTTGAAAGTGTTGAATGAAATTTTGATAACTGACATTTTTCTTTGATAGTATTGTAAGAAAATTAATGTTAGAATGCTTGTGTTGAAATAATCCAACTTTAATAAATATATCAGAATATGCCATATAATCAGCCCTAATGACATTACAATGTTTATCAGTATCTCTGCTGAAACCTGAAGGTAAGGCGAATATTTAATTTCATATAGAAATCTTGCAAAATTGCTTGCTAAAATGGGCAGTAGGTTTCACAAGCAATTATAGAAAATAAGCAAAATATTTGGTTTAATTTTACTACTTGCAGATAAATCCAATGGAAGACATAAAATAGTTCAGATGGACAATTCCTTCAACATACAAAAGAAAATCTTTAAATTCAATCCAATTAAAGGACAGGTGTGAATATGCTGTTTGATTTTCCTTCAAAATTCATATTTTTCTATCCACAGGGGAAAAATAAGATTGCATAATATTAATTACACAGATAACTTGAGGTAGATTTAGCAAGTATTGTAAGGACAAAAAGTCCTGTACTCTTAATTACTAATTAATATGACTAGCATTTTGGAAATATCAGGCTTTGGTACTTTTGAATAACATCAATAGTTAATATAAAGATATAGTTTAAAGGCACTATTTAAAAAGACATTATTTAAGGCAACGTAAAAAATGAATGTTATATACTTCATTAGGTGAACTTTGAAAGCAGTATCTTTATAGTAATTTAGAGTATGCTTAGGTTTTTTTATTATTACTACAAGTTTTTTAAAAAAGACAAAGATACAAAAAAACCTTACTAAAAATACCAAAACAATTATACAAAAAAATAAAATATAGGAACATAATTATAAAAAGAAACAATATAGAAAAAAAGGAAAAAAAATATGAAAAATCTAAATTTGTCATCTACATATGAAGTATTAAAGAATATAGAACCATCTCAAAAGGGGGGAAAAGATTGTTGTCAAATGTCATAAAATCTATGAAATATATTGTATTATTTTTATGGAAATTATATTTAGGTATTAATTAGTAAAATACTTGATGGATGGGATTTATACATTGAAAAAGATTTCAGTGGTTTTCTTTAGAATGTTCCTAAATATATATGATTTAAACAGTATAGACTTTGGAGAGTTCAAGCCATGATCTTTCATGTAGATGTATATTAGATCACTCCATTTAAGTAACAGAGGGGATTTATAAAGAAACTGAAAATAAAGTAATGACAGAACTAGGTGAACATCTGTAAGAAGACCTCAGGTATTATATTTAGATCTTGGGTAAGTTTTGCATCTTCATTCATATAAATAAATAGAAATAGTTTTTACATAGTTTGATTCCTTTGAAGAAATAAACATAACCATCATGAAATGGCCATTTAGACTATGCTGTAAGAAGGAAAAATCTAAATTACATATTTAGACCAAGGATTTTTTATTATGTTTATTTTGATACAACATAGCTTCTCCAGAGTAATAATTTATCCATTTCCAGAAAGTATGTTGAACTAATTGGTCAACCTAAAGAAATAATGAAGTTGATTTAAGGTTCTTCTCCCAAATGGCAGAACATACATAGTTTTATGAAATACAAGCCAGAATTGCATATGAAATATTTCTGAAGGATTACAAAACTGAAGTATGCAAGTATGGTTCACATAAAAAAGGAAGCTGAAAATATATTGGATATATCATTGGTTCTCATTTAGACCTGGTTTTTAGCAAATACTATGTATCCCCCTGCCTTTTCATTTCTTTATATTATACAAATAATATGTAGGTAGATTTTTGACTTATATATTTTTTATTTTTCATTTCTGATCCTTTTTTATGTAACTTTTACCTTTATGTATTGGAAGTATCCTGTGAGTAGTATTGATAGATGGGTTGTTAGAGTTGTTGTTATTATTATCATTATCATCATCATCATCATCATTATATTTCTGTAGGTTTTCTGGTTGGTGTGTCAACATAATTACATATATTGTTTAGAAATATATGATAATTCTATAATAATTCTAGTAAGTATTTGGGTGGCAGATGGATTATGAATGTGTTTTATGGGACATCAAACTCAATTTGATCTATTTTAATAGTTTAAAACAGGATTGAACCATAACATAAAATAACAGGGGTAGTGAAGCAATATTTCTATGATTGTTTAGCTTCCTTTTCACATCACAGATGAATGTCATCATTAGATAAAATAAAAGCGTGCTTATTTGTTGTAGCTATGGGATATCAGTACCTGTTGCTTAATCAAAACAATAAAAAGATATAACTTTAAAGTATAAAAGGATTCTATTACTAGATTGTTGATAGTAGCAGAGCTGACCCACACTAAACAAAAGAATTGATAACAGAATTAGAACTTCGAAATATATTTAACATGAAACCACTGGGTCAGATCCTCCAGCGCCATGGGGTGAGTTAGCATCAATATATGGCATGGGTTCAGAGTATCTGAGGACCCCCCTTAATCTGATGAGACTAATCTGCCCAACTCATTCCAACAGAAAGGACTCACTTCGTATTCCATAGGCCAAAGACAGGGGCATGCTACATTGGGGATGGCCAATGGAATACAGAAAATTTTCAGCTCCTAGCTACCCATTATCTTGGTTTTTATTTTTTATTCCAATTTTAATTCTTTTAGCACTTTTTAATTTTTTATTATATTGGAAGCCACCTAGAATTGCTGTATTAGTGTGATGGATGGCATAGTAAGCTAGCATCTATTTACTAAATTCCTTTTGTTGCCAACTTTCACATTTCTTAGCTGCTTATAAACTACATAAAAACAGTAATATTAAATAGAAAATCAGCTTAAGTTTATTATAAAGCTTATCTTTGTCAACAGCCATGAAACTATTGTTTACTTTTAATAGTCGTAAAAGCTCCTAACGATGTTATTTTAGTATAGTAAGAGCCACTGAGATGTATGGCTGTCCTGTGTAATATAGCAACATCACATAAAAGCACTACATGAAAGGTGCTTTCAGTAGAACTTTTTCTTACAGTTATCTAGAGCTACCATAGTATAAGAACCTGGGGAACAGGCTTTTCTCATGTCATCTGACGATTTATTCATCTAGATAAGTGGGTAAACTTTGCTGGTATGAGATAAAATAGAAAAGTGAACACATGTTCAACTAGTTGTAAAGTCATGTTTTATTTTTCCCCATTGATTTATGTAGAAGCTACAACAAGCTTTTTTGTGTTTTAAATTTTGTTTTAGTCTGTCCTGATACTTCAAGGATTCAGTTTCATTGTGTGGCCTCTGGTTCTAGTAGTTTGGGAAATGAAAAATAGCTTCAGCTTGTTGACTTAATTCCACCATGAATAATTTTGCACACCTCAGTTTCTCTTATTTGCCGCCTTTCTAGACAAAAACCTCAAATGTCACAACTTTTCTTCATAGGAAGCTGTTCCAGTCCCCTGATCATACAGTATTTTGATTTATGTATTCATAAAAATATTGATGTATATGTTGATAAATATTAGCATCTCTACTTTTAATATTGTTCCTTGTTATCCTTATTATCATGTTGGCCTTTTTTTACAACAGATGAGCACTGTATTGAAACTTCCATTGAACTGTCTATGATCATTTCAAGCTCTCTTTCTTCATCAGTCAGTGAGTTCTCATCCCATTAAGTTTTATGTTTTATGAATAGTTAGGTTTGGCCAATTCACCATAACATCCACATTTGGTTATGTTTTAATTGTTGTAATTTGATATTTATTTATTTTTTTCTTCATGTGTGAAGATAATGTTAGAACCAAAGACTCCTATAGGTGGGTCTCCACAACTTGTGATTAATAGTTTGTTGGAACCAGGCCATACCATTCTTTAAGTAAAGAATATAATCATACTTAATCTGTAAATATGAACTCTTTATCTTTTTCTAAGATGAGCCATTAAGTAAAACTCTCGGTCCTCAGACTGGTACCGGTCTGTGGCCAGTTGGGAACCTGGCCATGCAAGCAGCAGGCGAGCGCACAAAGCTCCATTTCCTCAAGCGGTAGGCGCACACGAGAAACTATCCCCTCCTCACCATCACTGCCATTGCTGCCGCAGCTGGTCCACTGACCTACAAAGGTTGGGGACCACTGAAGTAGAACTAAGAGAAATGATTTGGAGACGATGTGTAAGGTTATATTGTTAGCACTGTAAAACATGGATATGCTGTTTTTCTTCGCTGTACATAAATTATTTGTTGCCATGTAGCCTATAACATCTTAGAAACCTCCAACTTCTTTAGAAAAAGTTTGTGTTCCACTAGATTATACGCCACCTGCTTCAAACAGTTCATCTGACATGAACAGTGGAGTTTCACTTTTTTTTTTTTTAAAGAAAAGTATCCCCATGATACATAGCAGGACATAGCCAAACTGAAATTTCAAATCAGCAAATACTGCAGAAAACTTTAGGCTTTCATAGATTTGTGTAGATTATGCCAACCCAACTCCATTTTTCATCAGTCTTTTGACAGGGAGAACAATTCAAATGCGTATCAAAAGCTTGTTAATACGGCATAATGCCATTTCACCAGCTGCCTCTTATCTAAACCCAAATTGGTTCATTATTGCAAATGAGAAAGGGGCAGGAAAAGGGTTTATACAAATGATACTTAAGTCTGTTTTCAGATCAGAAAACAATAAAGAAACATTTTTAACAGTAACAGAAAACAAAGTAAGAAATAGAGAAAGATGGAAAGATTGTTTTTATTCTACTACTATGGAGTTAATAGTGTAGACCTGCACAACATTTGGCTCACCAAGCAGACTTGTGTTGCCCACCAACATTTTTCAAAAAGTAGATAAATTTGCTGCTCTTTTCTCAAAAAGGCCTACTGCCAGTACTTTCAACATCTCCAAGCCTCATCACCATTATCATCTCCAGTGCTGCTTCTTAGCCACCACACAGCTGATCGGCATGTCAGGTATTCTTTTGCAGCCTGCAATGATTTTTAATGTAACAATGGGACCATTTTGTCCCTACAAGTTTCTGGAACATTTCAAAGTTGGAGTGTTTTAGAGAGGCATAATAGGATTCTCCTGCCTGCGGCATGATGTAAGCCTTGCTAAAATTAAGTAGAGGTAGTCTTCAACTTATGATCACAGTTGAGCCCAAAATTTCTGTTGCTAAGTGAGACAGTTGTTAAGTGAGTTTTCCCCATTTCATGACCTTTCTTGCCACAGTTGTTGAGTGAATAATTGCAGTTAGTAACATGGTTGTTAAGTGAATCTGACTTCTCAATTTACTTTGCTTGACAGAAGGTTGCAAAAGGAGATCATTTGACTGCAACTCATAAATATGAGTTAGTTGCCAACTGTATGAATTTTTATCATTTGACCATGGAGATGCTGCAACAGTTGTAAGTGTGAAAAATGGTCAGGTCACTTTTTTAGTGTAGTAACTTTGAATTGTCACTAAACAAACTGTTATAAGTTGAGGACTACCTGAAGTTAAGTAACAATAAGAGGAACAGTATTTTCTTCTATATGTTTTAGTCTGTAGTTTGACATCTGTGAAGTATTCATTGCCATAAAAAATTCATCATTCCTTAAAATAAGGATAGAGAAGCTATGTATTCAGTTTTCTGATATCAAGTGGTAGTATAAAACATTTCCTGAAATTGAAGCAGCTGATTTCTCAATCATTTCAATGCAGAATAATAAATCTCAATATAATTTTGGAAGAGTTCTTTATCCAAACATTTAACAATTTCTCACTAAATAATTATATTTATTGCTAAAATAATTTGTATATTATGGTAGCACCAATAATTGTACATTCCTGTTTCCATAATTAGTGTTTGAGAATGCTGTGTCTTGGAAGTCTAAAAAGAAAAGAAAAATGTAATTATCTTCAAGATGTAGGCTTTCAATATTTCTATCATGCACAGCAGCATGTACAAAGGAGTTGCTTTGTATGCAGTTCAAAAATACAATAAATATATAATAACAACTTTCGCTTTGAAAAGCATATAACATCCTCCCCTTTAAATAGAATGTTAACATTTATGCATTTAACAATTATTCTATACATGGTTAAATGTTAAGGAAGTAACTTCTTGGGCATAAACAATACTGAAAAATAAGAATGTAAAATCAGGAAACATTTCTATATGCAAAGAAGAGTGATAAAATCCTTATTTTCAATGGGATGCCTAGAACATTATCTGTAATCCTTTGTCAGGCCTATTTATGGTGAACTGTGGATTGTTTTGTTTTATTTTACAAGTCAGTGTATTATTTTACTGACTCTTGTATATTTCTGTTACCTTTCCTTGCAGCAAGTTAAAATGATTAATTGTACCTTACTTAGTTTTTCGAAATATTTCTATTGGAAACATTTCTGCTGTTCTTTGAAGAATCAATAATGCATAGCCTCATTTTTGTTTCTATACTTATCAGCTGTTTTGGTCTAGATAGAGCTATGTTCTCCATAAAGAAAACAAACTGAATAAGTGCTATAGCTCCGTCAGACCTACCAGAGCTGACACCTGCCATTGGCCTTGATTGCCCCATCACATCTTTCTGCCTTTTAGTACTGGCCAATATCTTCAAGCTACTCGACATTTAATATTTTCTCTAATGTCTAAGGAATTATGGGTAATGAAAATGGCTGACAGTTTGTAGCCATTCATACTCACCACAGTGTTAATAAAGCAGTTGATAATACTGCTTGTATAGCCACACTGAAGAAAACCTATGCTTGAAAAAAACTGTTATTGCAACTTTGGTAAGGAACCTGCAGAAATGACAAGTACTTTAAACAAAGCAACAAGCATTTATTAAGGAGGGGGGAGATCAAGTCTTTTTTTATGGGGTACAGAAACTAATACATACATTTGGTATATGTGATGCATCAGAAAGCAAGAAATCATGCAATAAAAAAAACTAATTAGACTTGAGGATTAAATGGTAGAGACATTGATCCTTCATAACATTCCATAAATGGCAAATTTATGGGTTGTGTCAGTCCCTTTCCAAACTCAGTTTCTATCTTTTGTATAATTTTCAGTTTAAGAACTTTCCAATTTACTCCCTATTTTTACTTGCTGAAAAGTCTAGTTGTTGCATAACAAAAGAAGAAATGTAATAGTTAAAAAGAAAATATAGTTTACTGAACTTCAAAATAAGACATTAATAATCACCTTTATTTAAAACACTTATTAAGCCTAAAATTCATGAAACAGATAATCTTTTTTAAAAAATGCAGATTTAGAAAGAGCTGGCAAAATAAAAACATTTTCTCTGTTTCCAAATGTCTTAATTATTATGTTTTTAAAATGTCTACTGTTATTTCTCCTGGAAATATTATAGTATGAATTATCTGTGTGTCTCTGTATTTATGTCTTATATGCATGTGAAAGACATATAATTGTTATTGATGGCTACTAAAAAAATCTCTGTGATAAATTTACTGCTAAAGCTGTTGTGAAGAGTGAATATATCATCTGTCTTTTCCAGATGTGGTGCATGGTATGAAATGCATTCTTGCTATCTTTTCATTTGTTTCTCCAGTTCTAGCTTCATCTCGATTTTTTCATACATTAATATTTGGCTTTTCTTTCCTTCCATTTCATCTTTTCCTACACTGACTAAAATCCTTCCACCATCATGGCAGAAGAAGCTATCACTCCTACACTTATTACCTGTAAGTAACTTACTTGTGCATTATCAGAGTCATGCTTTCTGCCATGTTGTCCTTCTGTGCATGAATAGTATATTCTGATAATTCCCTTTCTCTTTGTGAAACTCAAAACACTTTTCAACTTTGCTTGAAACAAAACATTTACATGTCATTGCAATGAAATCCATTTCCCTTTACGTTCTTTTGCCACGTACTGTGTGTTAAGTATTGTATTTTTTCCATTTTACACAATTAGAGAAAATACAATTACTAAAAGATACTTTTAAATATAAGACTCAATATTTTTAATTAAAATATTTGCACCGGTAATTCCAATCCTATTTAGAATGAGAACCCAAGTGAGGGATGGGATGGAAAGTTCTCTACTTTTTTGTCCTTACTGAAAAATGTGGAATCATTTATAGTACACCCGCTACATTTTTAATCTTGTTCATAACAACTACAGTGTTGCTGGAATGCTGTTGGGTCGCATAACATCAGGCAGCCTTCTCAATGTTAGTGTCTTTTCATAGTTTGGATTTCAAAATCCCATAATCATTGCCACGTGAAATAATAATTATCTTGCTGAAGTTCAGTTTGTTTAAAGAAACCAAGGTGGGCAAGGCTTACAAAAGTGATTACCATTTTGATAAATAAGATAACACAAAATAGGAAAGGCTGCATCTTGGAATATTTCAAAACATTGATAGAATTTTGTTTAGAAATGTTCCCTTGAAATTCACAAGGATTGTTTATATGATATGATGAAATAGTGGATAAGTGGAAAAGGACCAGAGAGCCCAAGTTTACCCTGAACATATAAGCTTAGTTTTCTCAGAATATCTCAATAAATTGTAGTTGCATTTTTTTTTTAAAAGGAACAAATGCTATCTTGAGCTTCAGAGTATATTTTACAGTTGTAAAATATTCTGTGTATTTGGTTAAACAGAGAACTAGAAATTCAACAAATAAATAAATGATTTTTGGTTCTTTGATATTAGACTATATAAATCTATGAAAATCTGAATTTTATGTAAAAAATTGTAAGTAATGTTCTTGTAAGAACATTAAAATAATTTTTGCAATTTTTCAACCAATCTTAAATGAGAAAAAAATAGATTTATAGATTTTTAACTATAACATATTTCATTATTTAATAGCATGTTTTTATCATAATATTTGCATGTGTTTAAGTCTTCATGTTATAAACTGGTACTTACAGTGTTCATATTTATGGGAAGACAAAAATAATTCCTGTGTATGAACTAATTTATACAGTGAAATGACAGTCAACCTTACATGAAATTGTGGCTTACCCAAGTATCTCTAAATTAAGGAGTAGAAATTCAAGAATTATTTCAGTGTAAATGATGCATTTGTTTATTGGTTGTATTTTCTTTGGAGAAATAATGGGTGCAATTTTAAAAGCTATGGAAAAGAATAGTAGTTTAATAATGAATTGAACTGTTAGTTTTCAGAGTGATTTAATGAAGTATTGAACCATTCCAAGCAGACAACTATGAGGAATGAGGTAAATACACACAAATCAGTATGTAGATAAAGGAAGGCAACAGATAAAGAAAATGAATCTCGAAAGTCTTGTTCATGAGCTTTAGTCATTTAGTCAGATTTGATCTGAGATATGATTTGTCAGAATTGCTTCATGTTTCCCAGCAAGTAATCAGACTTTGTTTGAAATTTTTCTTTATCATTCTTATCTCCCATTTTTCCTGCCTTTATATCATGGAAGTGAATACAGTTCTATTTCAAAATTAAAGTTTGTACTCAAGAGGAGACCAAATGGCATTAAACTGTGTCTATTCTAGAAGAAAGATAAGAAAATGTACTAATTTCCTGTGGTAAGGAAGAAACCAGAAGCTCAGGATAAAAACTGGTTAGGCACTGATCAGATAAGTATAAATGTAGAGTGGATACATTCCAGTATCCAATAAGCCTAGGAAAAGAATAGGAAAAAGTCCATTGAGGGTCAAAAAGGTTTTGTGGGTAGGGAAGAAAAAGGGAAAAAGTTTTAAGATTTTAAATGTGGGTCAGAGAAATACCGTATGTTGAGGTCTTGATTTCTGTGTTTTGTAGATACAGAATTCTTTTTCCCCCCCCTACAATAAATCAATTTATGTAGGAGTACTGAATCCTTGAAGTTGTTATCTGGTTCTAAAATGAGATAGACCTTTGAGATAGACCAAATCAGGAAACAGACACCATAAGAAATACTAGAATTCTACTTTATTGATATAGGCTACAGTAAACAGACTTTTGAAAGTTTGACAGAGTTTTCCTTCCCTCCCTCTTATAACCAAAGAAAATCAAGGCAGGGTAATTTAAATTTCTTTCTCACACTTTACTGCTTTCCAGGGTTAAATCTATGTTTTATTAATAGTTGCTGCATATTTTCTTCAAAGCCATCTCTGCACTCCACTGCATATGCAGGGTTTTGTTTCTGGAAGAATATAAATGTATAGCCATTCTTGATCTGAAGCATGAAAGCAAGATTTGCCTGTTATACTCCCAACAGAGCCCATGATCTGACCCAGAGAATATATAAAATGTCTCCTCAAGAATCAGTTGTGCCATATCAGGCCTCATATAAGTGCTATTCGGTCATTGTCAAGAAATTTCTCTCATTACTGCCATATGCTGGCTCTCTACCAGGTTTCTTCCTTTCACACTACTACCTAAAAAACTGGGTTCCATATTTATTGAACTATTTCCTATATTTACACAAATTAATCATGCTGCCTTTTGCCTATAGCTTTCAGTTACACTGAAAACGCATCCAGTTTCCCACTGATTCACCAGTTCCTTAAGCATTCCCCATATTCAACGCACATATTTGCACCATTACCATCTTACCTAGATCAGGAGAAGAGGGAGAAAATGAGGTGCAGTGTATTTTAGATTCCCAGTAAACATTTGCTATATTGAAAGCTTATGGAAAGCAGCAAGTGATGTACATAGCCATACCGTTATTCAACAATTTCTTTTTAATACAGCCCAAACCACCTCATTGGCCACATAATCTGCAGCAAGCCCGGTAGGACAAGGAAATTAGAAGTTAGGGATGCAGCCAAATAAAACCATTGCATAAACATAGAGCAATCTCAAAGGCAAACAAAATCCCAAAGCTCATGTACTCAGGAGAAAGGAGTTTAAGATTTAAAGCCTGAGGTAGACAATAAATATGTCCCATGTAGTTGTTCTACACATATGCTTATTTTTTATCTATGGTTAAAAACAAACAAACAAACAGCTTCTCTATAATTATTACATTGTTGAAGTTTCTGCTGTTACACAGTTCCTAAATGCAGAGTTGAATTTCTGAAAGAGTGCCTGGTCTTAATTTTAACAAAAAATGCCTGTTACAGAAGGAAATGGAAGGAAACAGTTAATTGCTTTATCCTCCTGATATTGAAGGGATCTGAAATCCAATCCATTGCTTATTAATCTAGTTACATTACAGGAATGAGGAAAAAAATATTATTCCATACCCGTATAATCCTTTGCAAGTCTGCACAATTGGCTTGCCAAGGATTGAGAATGCTCCAGAAAACATTGGAAGATTGCTAAGAAATATTGCACGAGAAAGCTCTGTTGTGTGCACTGATTCCCATGTTACTAGTTTTTATCCTATGGATATAGGCTGTTTAGTAGAGGATCTTTTGCCGAAATGAAGATAGCAATCACTAGATATGTGCACAAAAAAGAAAATACGTTCTATTTTATTCTCGGAACAAAATGACACAATAGCATAATCCCTGTTACAAATGTTTTATTAGCTGGATAATCTTCAAATATGCTTTCCAATTTTTGTCTGAATAAAATTCAAAGCATTTCATGTGTCTATCCCATAAAGAAGCATGAGAAATCAGGGCCAGTTGCTTTTTTTATTCAGTGTCAGTCAACATGTCTGTTGCATTCAGAGCTATTAGACTCAGGTTTGTAACCTTTGAACAGCAACAGCTGTTCAAACAAGAATTTCATACTATTGAAAGGCCTTGGAGTGAAGGAAGATTGGTTGATGGAAGTGTCCATTAATGTCTCAAAGCTCTATCATGCAGGTGTTTCATGATAATCCCTGTACATAGAATATTTTTTTAATTATGGTTTTATATTGTAAATATTTGCTATTTATTTTGACAGGATCAACAGCAAATGAAATTTATTTCATTATCAAGAATATTGTTTTATTCTTACCAACTTTGGTGACAAATAGCCATCATAATTCGTTGATACAAAAAGAATTGCCAATTAGATTTTACAAAACTTGTTCAGTTTCACCACTGTTTGTGGTACTCTTCAGGGATAAAGCTGAAGCTGCTTATTCCTCATATGTAATATTTCATATATTTGCCATGGTGAATAAGTGGCAATACAAATCTAAATAAATAAATAAATATGCTGAAGAAGCTTCTTGGATGAAAAGCAAAACATTATCAAAGAAAAACCAGAAAATCCAGTTGTCTCTTGAAAAGCTTATTGTATAATTAAGTCAGATTCAACCAATGGAAATATGGTATCAGAGGTTTGAGTAGATTAGATTCATTATGCTATATTACAGATAAATTAATAAGCATTATTGCTGACTTTTAATGAGCTATAGGCAAAAATATGTACCAAGTGTATTAAATCCTCAACTTTAAAATTGATCAAATAGAATAAATACTTAATTCAATGATCTATTTCAAGAAGTTGCAGATTTTTTTAAAATGTTTGATTAGTTATCAGATCTAATATTATGCGTTTAGGTGTATCTTGATATAGCATAAATTAGAATATATTTTTTGAAATAACTTTTTCACGTTACTTCAAAGTTGTTTCAAATTTGATAGTGTGATTAAATGATTTACTAAATTGATAAAATAAATTTCTTATGCTGATTATTCTGATCCAAAGAAAACAAAATCTAAAGTTTACAGCAAATGCTTCAAATGTAGGGGTTTCTAGTTTGCACGGAGTAAGCTATCTTGTATATTTCAAAATATACAAATACAATAGAAGCATAACAAATCACACAATGCATATAATATGGCTATCTAACATGATTAAGAACAGTTTACCACTCTAAATACGAGTGATAAAGAAAAATCTTCATTCCCCATGTACCTGGAACAGTGGAACTTGCATCTGAATAAACATGGTATTAATTTTGCACTGTTAGTAATTTAATGATTGGCATCTTAGTTATAACTGCAGTAAGGATAATATTGTGTTATTCTGTTCTGCTTTTCTAATTAGTCATGTAGCTGTGGGATTAATATAAGATAGAAAAGGTCACTTAATGTAATTGGTTACTGCAACATTATTTATGGATTTTTTGGTGATTGGTAGGGTGACACTGTCAGACAATCAAGCAAATGAGTTCAAGCTAGTGATCCTTAAGACAATAAATTAACCTCGACAATAAATAAAAGGTTACTATTTACTTCAGGCTCTCCCAAACTACCTAATCTTGATTAATTGTGTTTTTCCCTTTGGATAACATTTACACTGCTATTCAAATTGTTAATTCATATTAATAAATATAAAATATTACTGATAAATAAAATGCATCATAACCTTATTGTTAAAATAATGTTAATTTCACAATCTAAGTAGCATCAAATTAGCTTGCTATTATACATTTATTATATTATCCTTTTTTAATACCATGATATTCTTGTGTTCTAACTTCACAATCACATTCTATAATAGGTTTGTCAAAGAGATTATAATCTGTTCAAGGTTACCATGAGTTTTACAATAAAATGAACATTTAGCTATAATTATGACACACAATTTTATTATATTATAAATTGGATTTTTCAAAAGGGGTAAAGGTTTCAATAAATTATAGAATTATAAATTGATTTATTAATATGTTTACATAGCAAGTTCACTACAAATGTTAGACCTATTCTTGGTGAATTATATGATACTGCTGTATTATTCTGTAGTTCTGAATATTTTGGGTTGCTGAATGTGAATGTGTTTATTTTCATAAAGAAAGTTAAAAGTATATGTAAATTAAAAATGTATTCTTACTAGCTTCAAAATAATGTCAAGCCTACTAAAGATTAGCTGTAAAACTAAACTTAGAAAATCATTATTGCAGATACATAAAATATCTAAATAATAAATTATTTTCAGCATTTTGTCATCTCTGTGAAGAATTAAATTTTTAAATGGCTGGAAAACTAAAATCCAAATTTTAAAAAACTGCACCTTGTATATAGTTTCACTGTAAACTATTTAGACTATTTAAGGAATACATCTGTAGTAAATTTAAACTACAAAATCCATTTTGGGCAAATGCTGTCCTTTTCAACCCTGTTACAAAAAGAAGCTGTACTACTTGTCATTATGATTGAAATTACATTTTTATAGGATGCCTACCTAAGAATTTTTCTCTTTCTGCACTATCTAATTAAATAGAAGTTCATGTATAATTTTAGCAGCATGTTCTTCTTTCTCAATTTTCTCTTCTGGGAGCACTATGCAGGTAGTGTCTATAAAACTTTCCATCTTTTCTTTCTTTTGGTCAGAATTTACGAGAGGGGGGGAGGGAGAGAGAGAGAAAGAACAAACAGCTTTTAATCTTGCTTTACCAGAAATAGACATTTAGAGTTAATTCATAAATGTAAATAATTACATTATAGATATTTTCATTAATTTTTACACAGATACATGTCTTAGGAAATAGAGTTGGAAAAAAAGGTTTGTTATCTGACAAACAAAACAAAGCCCCTAAAATATTTGCTTAAGCTAATTGTTGCAGTTTTAGCAGCATTGAAGCCTGAAGAAAATGCAGAGGCATAATGAATACCTGACTGAAGATTCAAAATAATTTATATTGTAATCCATGTGCAGTGTTTCTAGTCCTCTTCCCCAGTATCTGTTTCTGCAAAGCAACCAGTAATTTAAGAGTACAAGAAAGGTGTATCTGAGGGTCTCAGCTGATTGCAGAATAGATTGAGAGTCTAGCTTAGTTTTCTAATGCAGAAACAGCCCAATGGAATTATTTTTGTCTCCCAAGTGCATTTCTCCCTGCAGACCTCAGCACTGTTATGATGTTGTTCCATAGATTGCTTCACCTTTCAAAAAGTATGGGTGGATTCAAGGAATCCACATAAATCAATTTCCATCCTGTTTTTATCAAAAGGAGGTTCAAGTGAGCAGAAATCCTTTCACAGGTATTATGGAACCAATCTATCAAGTATTGTAGATATGCATCACAGGTGTCATTCTGAGATTAAGCATCTGGAGAACTGGAGTAAACTATTCAGATTTACCAAGAATGAAAGTAAATTCTATTTCTGGATAGAATGGGAGGTATGGATCAGACAGCTGATCACTTAATGACTTATACTTGGAGGAATTTGGCAAACCACCCTGTGCTTGGTAGCACATTGTCATGAGATAGCAAAACCAGAAGTAAAGCTTGGGAACTTGGGAAAATAAGCACCATTCATGAATTCTGGAATCAAATGATTTTCTTATTCTCTCCAAATATACTCTATTTTCCTGGTTTCAAGCATCAACATGCTCCTTGTTTGTTTTTCCTTTGAATCCTTGATGTTGCTGAAATATATCATTTATCTGCGGAAATTTCTTATTCTTTTCTTGGTTTGATCTTCTGACTAAGTATTGATCTATATGCCTGCTGCGATTGTTTCCTTGTCAGCAGTACTCTGCAAGACATTGCTATTTTGGATGGAATATAAGTTTGAAGAAATAAAGGTTTTACTTGTTTGCTTCTTTAAGAAGTTCTTATTTCATCTTTTAATTAAAATATTCAATGTGCTTAAACAAGTTAGAATTCTAAAGTAAAACATGGAATCTACAATTGATTTATACAGCTTTCTTAAATGGAATTGATCTGCAATAGAACAATCAAATACTAAATGGAGCTAGGGAATTGAAGCAGCAAAACAAATTGAGTGGATTAAACTGTTTTTCCAGCTACCAAAGACTAATTAAAAGTAAATATTGGGTGCAATACTGAGAAAGTCCAGCTTTCAGTCAACATCTGTAACATTGTTCAGGCAGTAAAGATCGCCCAAATAATCTTTTAATGTCATAATTAAAAATGATACATGAGTGCATCCAGAACTATATAAACCTTATCTCTACATTCAGATGAACATGCTGCTTTCATTTTTCTATGTTATTTGTATATTATCTATTTATTAGTTTTCATTACCTGTCAGTAGAGACATTTAATAACTTTTTGTACATAAAACTATGTATGATTTATAAACGTTGTGTACAACATAGACTGGCTAAACATATTGGATAAGTAGTGTTAAAAGATTTTCCTGACTTGGGAAAAAATTAGTCACTGTAAACAATAAAAGTACTATATGGAATATACACTGCTCAAAAAAATAAAGGGAACACAAAAATAAGACATCCTAGATCTGAATGAATGAAATATTCTTATTAAATACATTGTTCATTACATAGTTGAATGTGTTGACAACAAAATCACACAAAAATTATCAATGGAAATCAAATTTAGCAACCCATGGAGGTCTGGATTTGGAGTTACACTCAAAATTAAAGTGCAAAAAAAAACACTACAGGCTGATCCAACTTTGATGTAATGTCCTTAAAACAAGTCAAAATGAGGCTCCATGTGCCTGTATGTCCTCCCTACAATGCCTGGGCATGCTCCTGATGAGGTGGCAGATAGTCTCCTGAGGGATCTCCTCCCACACCTGGACTAAAGCATCCCCCAACTCCTGGACAGTCCATGGTGCAACATGGTGTTGGTAGATGGAGCGAGACATGATGTCCCAGATGTGCTCAATTGGATTCAGGTCTGGGGAACGGGCGGGCCAGTCCATAGCATCAATGCCTTCATCTTGCAGGAACTGCTGACACACTGCAGCCACATGAGGTCTAGCATTGTCTTGCATTAGGAGGAACCCAGGGCCAACTGCACCAGCATATGGTCTCACAAGGGGTCTGAGGATCTCATCTCGGTACCTAATGGCAGTCAGGCTACCTCTGGCGAGCACATGGAGGGCTGTGCGGCCCCCTAAAGAAATGCCACCCCACACCATTACTGACCCACTGCCAAACCGATCATGCTGGAGGATGTTGCAGGCAGCAGAACATTTGCCACAGCGTCTCCAGACCCTGTCACGTCTGTCACATGTGCTCAGTGTGAACCTGGTTTCATCTGTGAAGAGCACAGGGCGCCAGTGGCGAATTTGCCAATCTTGTTGTTCTCTGGCAAATGCCAAATGTCCTGCACGGTGTTGGTCTGAAAGCACAACCCCCACCTGTGAACGTCGGGCCCTCATACCACCCTCATGGAATCTGTTTCTGACCGTTTGAGCAGCCACATGCACATTTGTGGTCCGCTGGAGGTCATTTTGCAGGGCTCTGGCAGTGTTCCTCCTGTCCCTCCTTGCACAAAGGTGGAGGTAGAGGTCCTGATGCTGGGTTGTTGCCTTCCTACGGCCTCCTCCACATCTCCTGATGTACTGGCCTGTCTCCTGGTAGCGCCTCCATGCTCTGGACACTACGCTGACAGACACAGCAAACCTTCTCGCCACAGCTCGCATTGATCCTGGATGAGCTGCACTACCTGAGCCACTTGTATGGGTTGTAGACTCCGTCTCATGCTACCACTAGAGTGACAGCACCGCCAGCATTCAAAAGTGACCAAACCATCAGCCGGAAAGCATAGGAACTGAGAAGTGGTCTGTGGTCACCACCTGCAGAGCCACTCCTTTATGGGGATGTCTTGCTAACTCCCTATGCTTTCCACCTGATGTCTATTCCATTTGCACAACAGCATGTGAAATTGATTGTCAATCAGTATTGCTACCTAAGTGGACAGTTTGATTTCACAGAAGTGTGATTGACTTGGAGTTACATTGTGTTGTTTAAGTGTTCCCTTTATTTTTTTGAGCAGTGTATAAAGATTTAAATCTAGATATTCATAAACACTACTTTCTATCCTGCCTATTTGTTACCAAAAGGTCATTGGGATTTTCAGAACCATAAAAGAATCTTCTATTTCTCGAATAGAAATTACATTGCTTTTTAGAAATATGAATTGTCGTAGGTATCTATATTCCAATCAAAAAAACACTTAGATAAGTTCATATGAGGAGTCTCACAGATTAAAATATTTTGAGCCAATAGCTGGGAATATTTCAACTCAGCTTTTGACAATAAGTAAATCTATGATTTAATAGTGAAAAAAAGAGCAGAGCTGACAAGTGCAGCAGAACGAAGAGTCAGTGAACAACACATCAGCTCCTTGGAATTGCCCAGCTCTAGAAGAATTCTACCCTGTTTCTCCAACAATACAGCCTCCCCCAATAGGAAGTCCCAGCATGTTTTATAGGCATGAAATGAAATTAAGCCCCTCCCCCAAATTAAGGCCTATATTAAAACATGTGAAATGGGGGGGGGAATTGTGGGGGGGGCTTGCCGTTAGGAAGTACTTTTGTTGCACACCCGGATATGGTGCTGCCTGCGTTGACCCCGATACGAAGTGCCCCACCAACGCTGAAGTCAACATCCAAGCCGTCGCCGCCCGCCCAAAGATGCAGGGGGGGGAAATTAAGTCACCCCCGAAAAGATGGCCTAGCCATTTTTTCGGGGCTCAAAAAAAAAATAAGACCCAGCCTTATTATATGAGAAACACAGTAGATAGTGGCTCACCAAGAAGAGACTATAAGACAGCAGTCTCTGATGGGTTTTAGAGGCCAGGGAAAGCCATCTTTGTCCAAGCTGTGATTTGGAGCCTTCAGAAGGACACCAGATTCCTTTATTAACTTCTAGAAGTTGCTTGCCAGTGGCTTTTAGGATATTAATAATCTTTAGAAAAGTTGGGCTCTAGAAGGAACCAGAACAAACTAAAGATTATAATGAAAAGAAAAGAGACACAAAATCAAACTAAAGCAAACTATTTTACATTAGGAGGAACAAGGATATTTGGGGACAGTGTACTCGGAAGTTACTTTTAAGACTTTGCTATCATGAAAATGGATTTAAAAGAGAAACACAAGAAAAAATTGAGGCTGAGGCTGTTTGAATGTGGGAATAAACTTGACATGCAATAATGTGAAAAATGATATAACTGGATTTACAAATGAAGCTGAAGTCTTAATAATTAAATGGACATAAATAACAAGTCAGAAGAGTGACTTAAATAGCTTTCTTATCTTGGATTTACAAAAGAGATGTGTTACATTAATGAAGGAGTTTCTGAGAAGACAGGAAAATGAAAGGAAGTCAACTTTTGGAACACTAAACAGATTAAAGATCAGAATTCTAAAAAGCAAATGGAAAGAATATAAAGTTGGATTATATATATGTATCATTGTTTCTGGCAGCTCTTAATGGATTTTTCTTGAACAGGATTGAACTAAGCTTTAAAGATTTGTTTAAAGATAAAATAAGTGAGGAAGCGATCTTTTGCATTTTCAGAGAAAGGGATATTTGTTGAAAGGAAAGGAATAAGGTTTATTTGATTAAGGTTAATATATGTTTGTTATTTATGGTAACTGTTAATGGACTTTTGCTGACTAGACACAATTAAAAGGGTTTAAATTTACTTACAGCTAAAAGTTGAAATATGGGCCTTTTTTGCTGTAGTATCAGAGAAGATGATACATTGTACTTGTGTTGATGAAGGGAGAAGTCATTTCTATGTAATAGGTTTTTTTCTTTATTTTTTTTCCTTTTTAAATTGTTTTCTTTTTCTCTGCACTTTTAATTTAATTTTACTTTTTATATTTTCTTAGCTTGTATCAGTTTTTTTTATGTTTTTATTTATAAACTTTAATAAAAAATATGATTTAAAAAAATGAGCAAATCCAGAAAAAGGCTTTTGAGAATAAAATTATAGTTGGACTTGGGAAATAAATAATATTTGCTATGCAGACAAAGTTCTAAATAAACATTTAAAAAAGACAAAATAGTTGCAGAATGTTAAAACCCTATGTTACATGGGAATATCAAGTAAGATAATGCAAAACAAAATTGGAGGAATATAATGAGATTTTCACATTGCACTTTTCAGTTTTAACTCTGACAGTCAAATAAGAGGCAGCATTAACCAGGAAGCTTTCAGTGAGTTACATAATAAACCACAAGGCAGAAATTGCTGGTTAAAGAAATAAATTAGAAACTTCATGGATACAAAAAAAAAGGGGGTTAGCTATCGTAGCAATTATGTACTTGTTGCTATAGTAAGAAGAGAATGTTTATATCATATTAAGCCTATAAATATCTCTCACAGGAAGTTATGCAACCACCAGATCGCAGGTCCAACACAGGCTATCCATTCTGTAAAAATGTATAACACCAAGGGTGAGCTTTTTCACACTACTGTAAGAAAAAAAAATGTTCAAGAATGATCATTTTGGCTGAAATTGCTTTGAATTATTTCTAGCAGGTTTTTTTTTCCTGCCAAATATATATATTATATATATATATGCTATATTGTCAGGAATAAATTGCTTAACAGATTAGTTTTTCATTTTACCAGCCTTTTGAAAAATTGTTCTGGAAAACTGATATACTGTCTGGACCACTGTGAGACCTCAGCATAAAGAGAAAATCAACAAATATCAGTTTTCTGATGTCCTGTCTTGAAACAATGAATAATAGTAGTCCAGTGCATTGTATTCAGTTGGGAACTCTAGACATGAGGAATTTCCATCCTTGTTTTAATTTAATACTGAAAAATGAAATTTGCTTCTATGTCATACATTGACCACTTTTCTCTTTTTCATTTTTTAAGTGCTGTCAACTGCATTTTTCCAGTGACCTTTTTTTGATGCAATAAGTATATAACATCCACCTAATATTAATTCTTAATTTTAAAAAGAAAACTTTAAGTATCCCATAATTAGTTTAGATGGCCTTTCCAAAACCAGAATGATTCTAAAAGATTATGATATAGATTACAATTTGCTACATACTTCAGAGAGAAAATTTTGGAAAGCTGAAGCATCAAGTTCAAGTGGCAATACTAAGAACTTTGTATCAACATACAAAGCTGAACAGGTTGTCACATATAATATAATAAAGTTATCATATACTGTATAATATAATATAAATATAATAAGATAATAAATAAAATATGTGAACACCTAGAGGTAAGCAAACTCATAACCAGAAGCCAACATGAGCTTGTCAAAAACTGATCATGCCAGACAAATCTTATTTTTTGACGATGTGACAAAATTAGTGAATCAGAGAAATGCTGTGGATATAATTTACTTGGACTTCAGTAAGGTATTTGGTAAAATAGACCACAATCTACTACTTGATAAGATAGAAAAATCTGGGTTAGACAGTATCACCACCAGATGGATTTGTAACTGGCTGACCAACTGCATTCAACATGTAGTCCTTAATGAAAGTGCATCTACAAGGAGGAAAGTATGCAGTGGGTACTTGCCTTGGTAAGATAAGACCCAAATGGGATATACCATGAATAGCTGAGATAGCTGAGTTGACAGAAATTAGGAAATCCTCGTGTCTGGAAAGAACCGCTCTAAAAGACAGCACTGAGGCATTGAGCATAGCAGCATAAGAATATAGCAGCATAAGATCTAAGCATTAGATCTACAGAAGCAGAAGACTACCACACCAAACAGGACCCAATGTGCAGAATGCAAAGAGGTCTCTGAGCCAGTCAAACACATAATGACATAGTGTAAGTTGCAGACAAGAACAGTGCACACTGACCGGCAGAATTAAGTAGCTGGCATTATATACAGAAACATTTGCACAGACCAAAGTGGTCCAATGGTGGTAGGAGCACATGCAGTGGTGGAATGTGGGTGTGGCTTATTTGGTGGGCATGGCTTAGGGTCACATGACTGGGTGGGTGTCGCTTGGTGGGCATGTGACTAGGATCATCATGTGACTGGGTAGGTGTGGCCAACTCAATGTCACTCACATCAAGGGGTGCCTCGCCTGGCCCCTCCCCTCCCAGCCATTCTTTGTCATAGCCTCAATGTATCTATAGTTCTGTAAAAATGTTGTTCATCTTTTTTGACTTTATTATCTATCTATAAATATACTTTCATGGACCATTGAAAGGAGGAAATGGCTCACATGCTTTGCCCAAGAACAGGGGTCCCCAACCACCGGGCCGCGGACCGGTACCGGGCCGTGGAGCACTCTCTACCGGGCCGCAAAGAATTTTTTTAAAAAAATGGCGGCTTTCTTCACCTTCGGTGAATGCTGCTGGGATCGGGATCAAGGACACAAATGAAAGAAGGGGAGGGAGGAAGCAACCGAAGCCTGTCCTTCTCTCTGGGTCAGCTCTCTCAGTCGCTCTCTCGCTCCTCCACCAGCCCAGGAAGAAACTGCTTCAAAGAAGCGGGGGGCTTTTCCTGTTGCCGCAGCGCCTCCGAAGCGCCCGTTTCTCCCCACCCGCCCACGCTGCGCGCGTGCGGCGCGGGGTTCAACCCAGTGCTCCGTTCTGCCTGCCTGCCTGCCTTCGTTAATGGTTGAATCGGAACAGCTTCGGCTGAGTAAAAGAGGCGAATAGTTATTATTCTCAGCGAAGCTGCTCCCAAACAACCAGAAACTAAGGCAGGCAGGCAGGCAGGCAGGCAGAATGGGACACTGTGGATTGAAGCGCGCGCGGGCGGGCGGGCGGGGTGGGGGTGAAACGGGCGCTTCGGAATAGCTGCGGCGACAGGAAAAGCCCCCTCCCCCGCTTCTTTGAAGCAGTTTCTTCCTGGGCTGGTGGAGCAGCGAGAGAGCGAAGCCTCCTTCTCTTCTCTCCCCCGGTCCTTGCAAAAAATTTCTGCTTGAAACCGGTCCCTGGTACAAAAAAGGTTGGGGACCACTGCCCAAGAATATGATAGGCAACAGGCTTTTAGGGGGCTGCCAGAAAGAGGGGGGGGCAATGTATTTTCCAAAGCACCAGAAGGATGGAAACTGAACAGAGAGAGAAGCAACCTAAAAGTAAGGAGAAACTTCCTGACAGTGAGAACAATTCCTACCTGAGCAGGGGATTGGACTAGAAGACCTCTATAGTCCCTTTCAATTCTGTTAAATGCACCTGTATTTATGCTCTGGACTATAGACATGTAAACTCTGAAAAATACCTGGGCAAAAGAAAGGCAGTAAAATCACTTTAGGTGTAGGGACAGTGCAAAATATTAATATATTAATATGAATATATTAATATTTAATAATATATGATAAATATATGATAAATAATAGAACAATTAAAAATAATACCACCGAATATTCTCTCTCCCCCTTCCTTCTTTTTTTCTTTCTTTCTCTCTCTTTCTTTCTCTCCCGGTTTGGGGGCGTGGCCAGCCAGAAGTTACTAACAGTTCCGCGACCCACGCCTAATCACCACTACAGGTTCTCCAGAACTGGTGTGAACCGGTTCAATACTACCTCTGAGCACATGGGGCTACAACTCCTAAATAGAAGAGTGGTTCTAACAGATCCCATGAACCATCCCATCAGAGCTGTCTATGCAAAAGAGTCTTGTGCTTAGGGACAGCTAATATACTGTGGAGAGACCTCAAACATCTAGGCCTCTGGTAGAGGACCTGAAATTGAGGACTATATATATCAACCATAGAATGAGAAAGAAATTTGTATGTGTATTTCTAAAAAAGTTCCATGTATGTGTTCAATATGTATATATGTGCATATAGATAAGCTTTGCAGAGGAATTAGTTTCATTAGTCCCCATCTCTTACTATTCTGTAAGAGGTCCATCAAGAGCTATGTACTAAAAATATGACAGTTTTGTATGATAGCTGTTTATGATTGCTTGGGATGCCCTGTATTTTCTTTGTGTAGGTTTGAAAATCACGGTGAGAACAATTGAATATTGGCATTTTGGAGTGAACTAGTCCTGGATTGGTGGGTTGTTGTCAGGGAGCCCATAGTTACCTGCAATGGAAAGGTATTTTTTCTTCTATTGATCTATGAAGAGAAGGAAGATTTGTTTTAAAAGCATAATAGCTTTTTAGTGAGTGCTTAAAAGAAAGGTAATACCCTATTGTCAGAAAGAGCACTGAGGGGAAGAAAAATTTTAAAATGAAAGTAAGTGGTTTGCAGCTTAATAGCTTTATCAGTGAAGGATGCTGTAATGAGACATGAAAAGCACTTGATAAGGAAGGTCATTTTCTATCATTAACTTCACTTAAAACTTTCCCGAAACTCCAGTTGAATTTAATTGAAAATGGTATCAAGGGTGAACATTTATGTCCTTAAGAAATACCTAGCCTATGGTTTTATGGTGGATCCATGCCTTTTAACTATACTTCACTCCTATGCATTCAAATATTCCATTTGTTCAGGACTGAATTGCAAAGATTCTTAACCATCAACCTAACTTAGTATAATTTAACTTGGCCAAAGTAATACGAAACATGAAGAATTACAGGGCAGGATAAATACACTAGTTAAGGGTCTAAATGTGATGTTGCATTTTGAACTTGTCCTTCTACAGTATGGCAGAGAGGATAATGCTGTATATTTGGAAGAAAGTTAACTCTCCTAATTTTAAGGAATGCATTTGGAGTACAGGTTTCTTCTCTGTTTTAAAAGTTTCTGAGTTCTAAAAATGAGAAGATCGTATCATATATTGCTGTGTGACCTACATTTGATAACAAGATTGATGATTGAATTTTATATCGTATATACTTTTATTAATTAGGTTTTGTTACATTACTTCATTTTAATTGTAACATATTTTTTCACTGTATATAGTATAGATTTTTTCTTTTGTATTCCACAATTTTAGCAAATAATATTAATTGTAAAAAAATAAGAATTATGGGAGACTGGTGAGTAAAAATCACAAGTTTATGGATAATTCCAAACAGTTTGCATATAAAAGGAAGAGAAATTTAATACAAGTTTCTCTTAATGTATTTGATAATTTTAGAAGCACTGATCTTTGAGCAAGGAAAAAATACGTTTTATTCAGCTAAGATGTAACTGACAGTAATATCATAACATAAAAGCACACTGGATCTTACCAGTGGTTCATTTAATGCCAGATGGTAGCCAACCAGATTCTCATAAATTGATTGTAGGATGCTATACAGTAGTTCTAATCCTGCCTTGGGCACAAAGTCTGTTGAATGAGCTGGTCTCTCTCAGCCCTTACAATGGCAAGCCCCCAGGCAGGAGTTAATAGGGATTCAAATGCACAATATCAATCAATTAAACAACAAAATAAACCCTTCCCAGTAGCTTTCAAGGCATGCTGCCTTTGTCCCCAAGGGAATAAATAGTCAAGGCTAATAGCCACTGATAGCCTGTCCATAATGAAATTTCCTGTTATCTTTTAAAATTGTCACTTATGCCCATTGCACTATTTGATGGCTATAAAGTTGATAGTTTAATTGTGTGCTATAAAAAGAGCTAATTTTTCCCATTTCTCTTGTGAAAACAGTATAAGCATATAGCCTGAACATAGCTGGAGTTAATGCACATATTTTCGTCATTCTGTCACTTTTTCAGAAACACTTTCTGCTACAAAAATTCATACGTCGTTAATGTATTAAATGTTAACTTGAGCTCTCAGCCTTCTATCTTCCCAGATATTTTAAAGCAACTCATCATTCAAAATAAGATGGTTTATTCTCTCCCCCCCGCCCCCCTTATATTATTTGTTTCATGTGGAGAGATCAGATAGAAGCCATAGTTAAAGAAAACTCATAGAGGTTGAGAGAAAGGAGTTCTAGATTTTTTGGAAAATACATTGATATGTTTGGTCTTCTAAAAGGATAAATTGCTGTTTTGTCAGGATGGAATCATGTGGTGCATAGTATGATTATGTGCATAGTATGATTATGATAAGGTGTTTTTAAATAACAGAAATTGTGCATGAAAACATGCTCCAGCAATCCATGGAAAACTTTGCCACCAAACTCATCCCCGGTGTGCAAAAGTTTGGGGGCCTCTGAGCTATAAAAATGAGGCTAAAGCAAAACTTTCACATATCCTAAGTCTACATCAGAATACCCAGATGAACAGAGAATATGAATTTATCTAAAACCACAAAGAACAGAAAGTTACAATTTTAATGAGAAAGCAAAAGGCACAGAACAAAATAATGGTTGACTGTGTAGGAAGAAAAACAGGAACATAGAGACACAATTTAAATGGCAAGGCATTAAGCTGGAAATAGGAGTCAAATGAAAATTAGAGTTACAGAATTGCATCTGCCTATCTACAACTGCTTCATCAAGATAGTAGGCATTTATCGTTTTAGTCCAAAATCAAAGTCTGAAAATAAGCAAAAAAAAAAACTGGATGGTAAATCAGAGTATTAAGACTATTAAGTTTCATTCAAATTTAATTGAGTTTTTTGCATTCAAACCTCATTAGTTCAGTTCCCAATGGATATCACATGTACATGAAAACATTGTACTAGTTATAATACGTGTTCTTTCCAATCCAGGAAAACTCTTTATGATCTTCATATACAACAGAATGGCTAAACATGAGTTTGTTCAGAATTCAAAATTAACAGGATGGCTAGATGAATTCTGTTGACACTTTATACTTTTGAAACAACAAGAACAACAAAACCCATAATGAACCATCAAATATACAAAGTACGCCTTGTGGAGTTTAAAACGTAGTAGATGATAGAGCATTATTTTTGGCTGACTACTGCAGAGAAATCGCAGGTTCAGGACAAAAGTTTAAACTGTAGCTGATCTTTTAAAAATAGGTCTCTGTTCAAGCAGAAGGCACATAATGACTGTGTCAGTTGTTATTTTTTAAACACTGAGAGGTATGTAGCTCATTTACCAAAAAAAGGGCTGATTCTACATTGCAAGGATTTGTATGTGCTGATCCAGCAAGTTCAAGCATACTGTGCAGAAGAAGTAAGCTCTCTAGCCTGAATATGCTGGTACAAAACCTCTTTTTTCATTTGAAAATGTATGTAAAGAACAACACAGAAATGCACATGAGAGTAACAGACAGCAAAATGAAACCTAATTTTATATTAAAGATTTGAATTTGGGGAGAAAATACCTTTTGTGGTATTTCCTGGCTTCCATGTGCCGTTTGCATTCTGAGTTTTCTGTTTTTGTTAACTGTTGATTAGGGTTTGTTTTTTACTTCTTACTTCATTGTTTGTTCATGTGTCTCATTGATGCAGAAAACCTATTAAAACATTTTTTTGCTAAAGTTTTTATTAGCTATTTTTTAGTATTAGTTTTTTTCAAATGTATTCTTTATTTTCATAATAAAGGATAACCTGCTGGATAGAAAGGTGAAGCGCAAATAGAATCTATTTACTTAACTTAAAAGTTCAAAAATCTAAAATTAAGTTGATAATGCCAGATTAGTTTTAAAAAGTACATTCAGACAAAAAAAATGGCTAAAATATAATGTAAAATCAAATATGCTAAAAGCAGTGGTGGGATTCAGATTTTTTTTACTACTGGTTCTGTGGGCGTGGCTTGGTGGGTGTGGCAGGGGAAGAATACTGTAAAATCTCCAGTCAGAGGTGGTATTTGCTGGTTCTCCGAACTATTCAAAATTTCTACTACTGGTTCTCCTAGAACTGGTCAGAACCTGCTGAATACCACCTCTGGCTAAAAGACTATACCTATACTCAAGAAAAAATTAAAATTAGGAATCTGACTAATATAAACTTGGAATAGCAGTATTAAGTATTAAAAATTATTACAGACCTTTGTCAAACCTGACAAAAATGTAGCACAATAGCTGCCATAGCATGCTCACTCCAAAGCCAATGGTTAATGCTAAGCCTGAGACATTTCTGACTATCCATACTTGAGCTGGTTCAATTGCTCTTAATTATTCTTTACCTGATTTTGCATGCCACCACGCAAACCTAGCAACTTGGTGTGTTATTTCAGGGATGATGTCGGAGAGTTGAAATTGCTTATACTGTTAATTATTGTATTCTGTTTTGCTAGTCAGAAATGAAGTAAACGAAGAGCATTTTGAGGTTTTGAATAAAACAGGCAGCACAGAAGAACATGTTTGATAGTTTCTACTTGTCGTGAGTCACGAAGACATACTCATAATGAATATAGGCTCTTTTTATATCTTCCAGCCAGAGGTGCTGAGGAGAGATTATTAGATTGGACTAAAGTAAAAGCCCCTCTCTGATAAGGGATGTTAAGCTGTGTAAGATGCATAGCTGGTACCAGAGTGTATCTTCTACTGTCTGCAATGGAAAGATGATGGGTATTATCAGTGTCCCTTTAATGGTGTATGTTCAACAGACATTGCCAAAATGTGACCCTTGTCATACTTTGAGCTCAATGATAGTAAACACATGGGAGGAAATCCCAGGAGAGATTATTGTAAATTGTTTGTTTTCATCTACTTTGAAATCAGTTTTCTAATGTAGGTAGTGGAAGTAAGCCTACAAGAGAACGTGTCAGCTTCAACCAGTAGAATAATGCAGCCTGCCATATTCTCATCTCCACTCTCACCATTCCAGCCTCCATGCATAGTGAAGTATTGGAAGCACAATGAGGAGCTGGGAAAATTGATTTTAAAACTTTAGACAAATTCCAATGGTATAAGATCAGATGGGGGTCCAAGTTGTGCGTGCTATATAGTAATTGCATAAGGGCTTAGTTGTGTGGGTATATATTGACTTATGGAATGATGAACTCTTAAAATAGCTGCTGTGCTCCTATGTAAACTATGTGAAGCGAAGTTTGCACAAGCCCTTTTATTTCCAGTAGTCTGAAATATTATCCCCAAGCATCTCCATGCACTTATCTAATGGGCATGGTTGTTGATCGGCCAGGAACACTTTTTCACCCGATTTACAAATCCCATTCTTTTAGTTTTAGAATAGATGTGAAAAAGTGCTCAAAGCTCTCTTGAGTCCGATTGGTGTCCTCTAGAATATTATTTCCTCATCTGCATATAACAGTATAGTAATACTGTATGTTTCTATCCTAATTTGGGTGGATGGAAGATTGGATTCTTCAGTCACTCTACCACATCATTTATATTAAAAAAACCATAAGGTGCCAATATATTACTCCCTTGATAGTTGGAATGGGTGGTGTCTGTTGTCCTTGAGAGGTACATCTTACTTTAAGCTTAGCTTCTTCATGCAGTGCATGAATAAGAAACAACAGCAATCAATAGTGGTATTATACGGTTTGTTCCATAGCTTAGTCTGAGATATATTTTTATTTTTATTTATTTATTTTGTCTAACACTTACAATATAATAGAAATAAAAATAAGCTTAAATACATGAAATAGGAACTAATAATTGGGGACAATAGGACATGGACGGTAGGCATGATTGTGCGCTTATGCACACCCCTTATATAGAGTCAAATGCTGCCTTAAATGAACAAAGACTGCATAAAATGAAGCAATATTCCAGGAGATGTATTTCTTGATAAGCTGTCGAAGTATAAGACATTGGTCAATCGTTGAATGATGTTTCTTAAAACCAGCTTGTTCTTCTGTCAATAATCCTTCCCCTTCCATTCAATCTCTAAGCTTTCACTGAAGTGGAAGTTTAAAGTTTATTTGTAATATTAAGGAGAATTATCGGTCAATAATTGTCAGTGTCAGTCTTACTCCCTTTGTTATGCATAGGCCCAATGATCGCTAGGCCTCAGTCCTTAGGTATACAGCCAGTTTTGTCAATTGCTCTGAAGAGTGATACCAGTACAGTAACACACCATGCTGCATTACTTTTACTTATTTCAGGTGTAATAAAATCTGCACCTGGGGCTTCCCTGATTTAATTTGGGAAATTAGATCCATAACCTCCTTGGGTTTTGCTAGTTGTCAAAAGAGCAGCTTTTCCATGTTAATATATAGACTCAATGTTAGACATTGAGCTATCTTTCTCTGATACAGGTAAAGATCCCTGTACAGGTAGTCGTCAACAAATGACCACAGTTAAGCCCAAACCTTCTGTTGCTAAGCAAAACAGTTATTAAATGAATTGCACCACATTTTATGAGCTTTTTTGCCAATTCATTAAGCAAATTGCTGTAGTTATTAAGTGAATCATGCAGTTGTTAGGCGGATCTGGTATTCCCCATTGACTTTGCTTGTCGGAAGCCAACTGGAAAAGTTACAAATGGTGAACGCATGACTTGGGACATGCAACTATCATAAATACATGCCATTTCCCAAGCACCAATTTTTGATAACATGGCCATGGGGTTGCTGCTATGGTTCTAAGTGTGGAAACTGGTCATAAGCTGTTTTTTCAGTGCCACTGTAACTTTGAACAGTCACTAAATCGTTCCTGTAGTGATTTTCTCACATTTCTGGCAAGTGTTCCAGCTAATACAGGCCAAGGCTAGGGTGTCCTGCAGTGATATGCCAGAAAAGAGACTGAATTGTTTGTTTTGATTGACTAAAAAGAAAAGTCCATGATGCTTTCAGGTCCCTCAGTTTCTTTTGCCTAATTAATTGCTTGTATTGTTTCTGGTTAAGGAGATTGTGTGCTGTAATGTTGCTATTATTTGCCTTATGTAGATTATAGTTAGCTAATTATTAATCTTTTCCTGGCTGCTTTACAGTCCGCCTCAAACCATGGTTTTGAGGGATATGCAGACTGGTTATAGGTAAATAAATAATTCTGGCAACTAAAAGGACTGAATTCAGTATTTTAAATCATGCCAGGCAGAATATTATCAAAAGCACACTTGAACTAATAACACTGTTGGGTCACAAGAAATGAAGAGGGCACCCTTTTAGCAATCAATACCCAGGGGCAATACTTACTGTACATGCCCTGCAATTTAATAATAATTGTGCAAACTGTTTAAATGCCAGGAGACTATGCAAGAAACAAAAATGCTTTCTGGAGTTTTTCAGTATATAGAGTACCATTGTAAAAAAGTATTTTCACTAAGAGATATTTAGTTAAAAAACAAACATTTGATACAGAAGAATATCATATTCCAGTTTATCATGCTTTCATTATGCTTCTCTTTAGATTATGGGATGCAGAATACAGCATCATTTATTATAAAGGCATTTCAAAATAAATTGACACAACCAAAATAAATATTTCAGCTTTCAGTTCAGAACAAATCTTTTGAAATGTTTTCCTATTTCATATATAATTGCTTATCTTTTCATCTCTTTACATATATATTGTATGCATAAATACATCTCATGTTATGCACATCATGGTTTTCAAATTTTAGAGTGTGACTTTGTTGACAGTCTTCTATGCTTAGAAAGCTATTTTACTGGGAAAAGAAGATTTGTAAAAAAAAAATCAGTCAGTAAACATCATCAGTTTTGAAAGTTTTAACTAAATAATTTCAATGTATCCTACCAAGGTAGCATTTTATATTTATTATTTAAGATAATAAGAGACTAATAACAGGTTGTACGATTCTCTTAATTATATATTTAGAAGTCCTGTGAAATCATCTATAAAATTATTAGATAAAATAGAGTGCTCAGTTTTACTGAGGAAACATTACTTTTTGTGAGAAAGTATAATTAAGACAATCAGCAAATTACAAAAAAAATCTTTTATCTGTCTACTTTGATTTTCCATTTGAAAATCAACTTAAATAAGTAGCATCCTCTCATTTTCTTGGTACAGCAATTTCTCTTGAGTTGCTACTCTTGTATGAAAAGCAATCATCAGGTTTATAATGGCTTAACAGCTGTGTCTGGTTTGGGAAACGAATTCCCCCACATGGATCTTGCATCAGTGTTTATCAGACATGAAAGTATATCATAAGATATCATCTTGAAAATGTGTATGGATTTACACATTTAGGCTCAAGAATTCAGGGAGTTTTGGGCGGGCTGGGAGAGGAAATATCCAGGTATTTTTTGCTGGGCTGATGAGTGAGGGGTTTTAGAAAAAGAAAAGGTGTCATGACCATTATTATTTGTTGTATGGAAAAGGTGACTGAGTAATAGCAATAGAACTTAGACTTCTATACCACTTCACACTGCTTTACAGCGGTCTAATAAGTGGTTTTACAGATTCAGCATATTGCCCCCAACAATTTGGATCTTCATTTTACTGGCCTTGGAAGGATGGAAGGCTGAGTCAGCCTTGAACAGGTGAAAATTGAACTGGTGGCAGTCAGCAAAATTAGCATGCAATACTGCATTCTAACCACTGTGCCACCATGGTTCATGCTTCTGTTCAGAAGATCTATTTAATGTTTGGTTTAAGATTTAAATGAATTTTCCATAGCATTTAATTATTTTTCATCTGTGGGGGGGGAGGGGTTGTGTGTATGTTTGTTTTTTTAATATTAAGTATGTTGCGCATGCACAGAAAGGTGGATTGCTTGTCACTATCCTGGATCAAAAAGTAATGGATTTTTTTAAAAAACCCTTAGGTACACAAACTGAGACAAAGTCTTCCTTTGTATATTCTTTATAAGTTCTTTAACAAAAATTTCCAAGTCAAAAGATATGACTTCACTGATAGGATTTCCACCTGATATTCAGCCAGGAGCCAATAGCGTTTTTAGGATTCAAAAACATTAGACTCAAACCAGGATAAAATGGCAATCAGGAGAAAGATAGACTCTTCCAACTCCCCTTGATTTGGAAGAGACATCAAGAAGGGTAGCAGACTGATGCAAACATTTAAGAACATTTCTATTCAGTAACTTGGAAAACCAAACAAGTGGCCAACTTTTAAGAATATGACAGTGAGAGCATTGTTTCTACTCACATCTATTATTCCTGTCCATTTAGAAGAGAGTTTATACTATTTTCTTGGATTGTTATATATAGAAATATAAATAAAAGGCTGATAAGAGTGATTACAATATAATGAAGCAATTCATAAAGCTTTCTAAGTAACTTCTAATATGTGGGGGGAACTTGCAGTACAAAGCTTGCTAAATTACACACACAAATTACACACACTTATCTGTACGGTAGAGATATTTCTTACACATGCAAGGGGAAAGAGTTCTACACCACTGTCTTTATGCCCATTTTTCACAATGTCAGTAACTGATCTTTCAAGACTACACACTTGTCCAAAGCATACTTTTTGAAAGTTAATTTAAGAACTATTCTACCTTTAATTTTTTTCCTTTGATCCTATTCATCATTAATTATGGGAAAGTTTCTTTTTTACTCACCCAGGAATACTTTGACATGGAAATATTTCATAGGGTGACATTTATCAAAAATTTGGAGAAGAATATGAAAACACCAACAAAAGAATACATTTACTTCATTTTCACTTAATTCCAGATGCAGCTGAATTACTTCAGCTCTGGTTTCTTCCAGATGAAGTGTGTATTACTATAAAGCTTGATATGATTGAAACAGAACTAAACCTGCATACCTTTGGTCTTTGGTTGCAAAAAAAAATCAAGTCAATCAATTAATTAGTTGGTTGATTTTTAGGAAATAATTAAAAATAATCCACAGTGCAAATTATCAAAACAATATTTTAGGAAACACTTATTTTTCTCAGTGATTTAGGATAACAGAAATTCTTTCAGTTCTATTTAGCTAATCACTTGATGTGTGATAGCTTGAAAGTGACAAAGTCCCATCTTCTGATCTCTCAGGCCTTGAGAGTCAGCCAAGAAATCTAAAGATAATTACCACAAGTTCACTTCAAATAAAGTATACAATTAAGTGTACAAGGTTTCTTGCTTTAATAGGGTTTTAGTTCATAAGGAAATATACTTGCATTCAAGTTCAAGATGTAGGTAGTCCTTTGTCCATTCTCAAGATCTCATGTACTTAGCCAAATGTCTGAAGAATGCTCTGGTCATTATAAAAATTATGAAAGAGCTGTAGCTAAATTTCTTGGTTGCCTTTTCATTCCCCATCCCTTTTTTCTTCTGTCTCCTGTCTTAGGTTGTAGTCTGTGGCCAGTCAAGATGTACTGGCTTTTTATATTATTAAAGGAGTTACTTTCTCTTCTAGAAGTTCAGGCTGGTGAGATCACTCTTGGAAGAACATTCTTCCTTGGAGAATCCCACATCATCACATATCTGAAATGGTCTGAAACTAGTAATAACTAATGAAATTTAATGAAGAGCTAGCCAAGTAACTCCAACTGAGTAGCATGAGATTATGATGAGAGAAAGAGCAAGCAATGTGTCTTCCGAAGAACTCCAAAAATATTTGTGGGCTGTTCATTCCCAAAATTTAATTCTTTCTCTCTGTTTCAGATATTCTCTTCCTCTATGGAACACAGCATGCCTGGGGGGCGAAGGGTGTGAGGAGGAGAGATTTTTACGGAGAAGGTCTTCCATGTTTAATAAGCCAGTGTGGTTGCCTAGAGCTATTCTATATAATAACAACTTTAATCAGTTACCCAAAATTTATAAAGCCAGAAAACTAGTTCAAATCAGTTTAAAACAAAGATGTAATCATTTTTTTTCCAAAATGTAATTTAGCTAAACGACTACTATAGTAGGTTAGATATATAGCTATATAGCACTTTTGTCACTTGGCTGTGCATGGGACTCTTCATTTCATATACCCAGCAGACAGAAATCTGGACTCATTGGAATTATTGTAGGCATGAATTGCTTCTTGGGGGCTCGGCAGAGTGGGAAAATACATTTAATTCTATATATTGTTTTTCATCAGACTATGTTGCATTATGTGCAATGTGATTGGAGTTATGATTTGAGGTTGGAAACTAAGGAAATAGAGAACTCTTCAATCTGTCATTCAAGCCAGCACAAACTGATTGGTAAAACACAACGGTATTTTATGATGATTCATTTCAGAATTAAGGCATGGGGGCAAATTTTGCTGTTTAAGTGGGGGGATGCATTATATGAGTTAAAATGTAGTTTGCAGTGGCAAAGCTATTTTTTGCCTTGATCTATCCTGAATATGTATGTAGCTGATACAAAAACACAAGATAATTAGAAACCTGTAAATTCCATAACATTCTGGATAAGATGTATGTGGTTTTATTATCATGCAAGAGGTGTTACCTAATAAATACTAGCCACTGAAATAAATAAATAAATAAATAAACAAACAAACAAATAAACAAATAAGCTTTTTATTGTGTCAATTCTTGTTATGAAATTACTTGGTTTCGTGATAATTATATTTATTTCAGCTGATAACACTTAATCACCATTGGTTACATTGTAAAATTTGAATTATTATCCATAATAAAGAATTAGTTTTATTTTCTTCCCATTTCCACTTTCATGAGAGCAAAATGTTTATCTATCCTAGTAAAGCAACTGTTTTAGTTTGTTGGTTTAAAAAAAAAAGCCTATCATGTAAAGCTCTGTTTTCTTATCATTTTCATGGTAATGTAACAAATCACATATTGCTTTAGTTGTGGCTCTTTGCAAATTGCACCCAATTAGAATGATAATGATTTAGGTAATCTCTCTCAATAATATATAATATTGAATAGGATCTTTAAAGAGTTCAAAGAACAAAATAATAGAAGGATTTGTGTTTTTTAACTCATTAAACTTACAGCAGAATTTGGTTTGTGTTATTAAATCTAAAAGATTAAATTACAGATATACATATCATTTTCACAATGATGCATATAGCAAATGTTTTATTTTAGTGCATGCTATAATGGACAATTTAAATTACAATGTTTGTCAAGTTCTCATTTTTGTTTCAGAATGGAATATTAATTATGCTCTTAAATATGAGAGGTAAATAAAATGAGCATTCACTGGCTGCCTACGGGTAAATTGCAGATTACTGACAATGTGACATGGTGTGTTAAATGTCAGCTTTGTCAAACAAATTTAGAGGAACCGTTCAACTATTAGCTTCCTGTTGTTAGCAGGGCATTTTTGTGGAGCATGGCTGATCCAAGCAGCAGGAATGCTGCACCATATGGAACACTAACAAAGCTAAATTGAAAAAGTGAGATGAATGAGGAGATAACACAGACACACTCAATTAGTTCATAACTGTCTATTAACTTCTGCCAGTGGCTTTGAATAAACAATAGATTAACCACTACACGGTTTTGTTTTGCGAAGCTGTGGTAGTATCTGGAACATTGAGACATTTTTCTCAGAGCTGTTTTATACAGCATGGCTGCTTTATAGTTGTTATTAGAAACTAACTTCAGTTGGGTCGTGTTAGGTCTGTGGCTGATTTTTATTTGATTTTATTTCTCTTTCACTGCTGTTATCTCAAGCTTTTTCCAGGGCAGCTGGGATGAAGTGGGAGAGAAATAGCTAGAGAGGGAAGGGAGAAGTAGACATGTACTATGCCTTCTGATCTTTTCCAGACAATTCCTCTTTCAGTTTCCCATTGCATCTTATTCCACTGCTCATTATTGGGTTGGTATGAAAGAGCAATAATCCCAGAAGTGTTTAATTGAGAATGCTACAGGTAGTCCCTGACTTACAACCATTCATTTAGTGACCGTTCAAAGTTACAACAGCACTGAAAAAAGTGACTTATGACCTGTCCTTGCCCTTATGACCATTGCAGCTTCCCCAAAGTCATGTGATCATAATTAGGGTGCTTGGCAATGGTTGCAGTATCCCAGAGTCATGTGACATTCCCCGTTGGCTTCCAACAAGCAACATCAGTGGGGCAAGCTGGATTCCCTTAATGACCATGTGGTTCCCTTAACAAATTTCACTCACCAATCACAGCAAAAAAGATAATAAAATGAGTCACTTAACAGCCAAGGTTGGAGAGCCCTGCTCCAAAGCACCATTCAACCTTGTTTGAATCCTAAAGTTTAGGAAAAAGGAATGGAAAGGCCTGGAGGTTCTCTCCCCATTTCTAGGGCTGTAGATAGATGCTGACATGACAGACATTGCCGGTTGGATATTAAGCTGTTTGCTTTTGGAGACAGAATGTACCAAGAGCAATAGGATGACTGCTACATATGGCATATCAAGCCTAGTGTTGGCTGAAAGCTAGTTAAATGATTTTTCTCATGCTGTCAACAGGCTGATTGCTTTGTGGTCTTTTAAGTTATGAGAGTTGCTATCGTAAACAATATCATGAACTGAAGGGTTAGTCTTTTGTCTCTAATCTGCAGTCATGATTTACATACTGTGTATCTCCACCTTTTTTGCTCATTTTGTCTGACATACTTTTTTGGACCTTGTACATTGATTTGAACCATGACAGTACTCTGAGATTTCTTGATTATTGTGTTACTGTGAGATGTTTTAATTAGACTTATGAGTTTGCAACCACTTCTATTATAGCAAGATTCTGCTTCTTAATATCTTTGAAAAATATACTGTAGTTCACTGGCATTATTTTCTATCCCTAAAATTATTGTTTTGTAGCAAATATTAACTCAGTGTAAGTGGAAATACTAAGAATTACTATGAAACCTATTCCTGTATAGTCTTCTCCAAGTTCTATCTTAAGCCTAAAGATCCTAGAAACATAGAAAACTGAGGACAGAAAAAGACCCAGTAGTCCCTTGAGTCTGTCCTTTATGGGGAGTGGGAGGTATTTTCTTTTGTTCTTCTGGTTTTCTTTCTTTTCTCTCTTTCTCTCCCCCTCTCTCTTTCTTTCTGTCTTATTCATTAATTTTGATTTGTTATTTTATTTTTATTTTATTTTTAAATTTTGTCAAATGATAGACATGTGTTTATCCCAAACATGTTTGAATTGATGGATTCTTTTCCCCAAGTGCATGATCTTAAATTTAGAAACTGCATTTATTATTGAAAAGGCTAAAGTGAGGCACAGTAAAAGATAACATACTTCCTATTTTTATATGTGTGGGAAAGCTTAATTTTAAAATATAAACATTAAAAAATGTTGTGGTACTTCCCAAACCTATTTCATCATTGTTGTAGCAAAATAATATTGTTCTTCTTTGGAAACCATCTGTTTCAAGCCTTATTTAGGAAAAAATCTCCTTTAATTCGATACCTAGTTCACTGCATATAGATGAGCGGATACTATTCTGTAGCTCCTCCCAAAAAAAACTATATTTGTTACACAGCATTTACACAATTAACTAACTGATAACATGTAAATGTGTTTATATTCATATCAGGGTACTTCCACACAGGTGTTTCCTTTCCTTGATCCTTCCAAAGTAATTTGAAAAAGGATGTTTCAAGCAATGTTATATTTCATTGTAAAGCAGCCTTTTGAAATCAGATATGAAGTGCTAGGCAGCCCTAATAAGCTGTGAAAATCAAACTAGCTGGCTTTTAACAGTGATTGTGAAACTGACTTGAAGCTGATTAGCAATTAGTTTGCTGATAAAGTTTGTCAAATCTACTCTAGCTGGGGAATAGGCATTTTTTCCCAGTATATTTTTGGCAGCTTTTTTTTTTTTGGTTACTTTACACATTTTTTGAATCTTCAGAGGAACTTTTTCTTCTTTCTTCCTGATTAGATCAAAAATCAGCACCAAGACAGAACCCCATATCTTAGAAATGTTTATTTTTAAAAGCTACCTATTGGAAAGTTATACATTAACCTAACATGAAAATATTTAGTTGTGGTGACACTTTAAGAGATATTACAGATAGCCCTCAAATTACAATCATTTGTTCAGTAACATTCAAAGTGGATGCTGAAGAAGGGACTCACAACTGGTTTTCAAAATTCTGGCTGTTGCAGTGCCCCTGTTTTCATGTGAACAAAATTTGGGCACTGGCAACTAACCCCACTTATGACCATCTGCAATGTCCTGTGGTCACATGATCACCATTTGTGATCTTCCCTCCTGGCTTCCCAACTCATTCGGGTAAGTCTTTCCCATGCCTTTCTTTGCTCACACTCATTCAAACTCACTATGCTCTCTTTTTCCCCTTCATTCGTATACAACTGGCTCACATGCACCTTGCACCCCCTTTCCCAGGCCTCCATGCATTCACACACACCCCTTCCTGGGCCTCCATGTGTCCCACATTCTCCTTTCCAAGCCTTCCTCTACTCACACATGCCCCACATCTGTCTGCACTCTCCCTGTGTTCATGCACGCCATGTACCTTCCTTCCCAGACTTCTCTGTACTCTCATACATCCTTCACCCACTTCCTGAGTCGTCTTATGGTCACACACAAATCATGCTTCCTTCTGTACCCTCCCTCTGCTCATGCCATACTGCAGTCCACACACCCCTTGTCCAACCTGTGCACAGCCTGTACCAGGAGGGCCTTCCTCCTCTCCCTGCAGCATCCTCCTTCCTTACTTAGAATTCCTGATGCTTCCCATTTAATGACCTGCATGTCTTGGCATCTGGGACTGCCTGGATTGCTATCACTAAGTGATGCTGTCACATGTCATTGCATTTTATGACTGCAGCACTTAGCAACAGCAGTCCTGGTTCCAATTGCTGTCATACTCAAGGATTGCCTGTGCTCTAATCCTGAGTACTGAGTACTGAAATGTTATCCACAATACGTGTTACAGTGTCTTGAGTTCTTGATTGAAATGAGGATCTTCAATGGGCTTTGGTTTTTTTACAGGAAAGCCCTTCTGGCTGTGTTTGAACTAGCTTTAAAAGCTTACTAGCTTCTGCTATTTAACTTTATGGAAGTTTTAAAAGGAATTGACATTGGCAGCTCATTACTCCATTCGTTGTTTCAGGTTCTGCAACTAAAAGCTTGACTTGAATATGAAGGGGACTCTTAATTATTTAATTATTAGTATTTTCCTTCCTCAAGTCATAATTAGTCTCAAGATGATGTTACTAGAATATGTCTATATGGAAAACCGTTGAAAAATAGCATGTCTGTATTATCAGTTGTCATATATTAACTCAGTAGTCCCAAAATCGATCTCAGTGTTGCCCATATATTCACTATTTACTATGCTTTTGTGATATGCCAAAATTACAGAATGGAAAGCTTATCAAATATCAGATAAGATTTTTAAATAAGGGGAAAAATTCTCCTCTCTAATAGGAAAAATACACTATTGTTGAAATAATATTTTCTTCTTTTTATATTAGATTTTTTTATTTTATTACTATGGTGCAGCAGCATCTAGAGTGTGCTTACTGCGTTATAACTTGAAATTAAGTGTTATGAGCTCATAGAGCAACTGTAGATATTCTGGGGTAATATATAAACGTGTTATATATGTCTTAATTAAGTAGCATAGAATGTAGAGAGAGGAAATTTAATAGTCTTACATTATCATTCAGTTGAAGAGCAAACTAGTATCATTCAAATTAATGCTTTCATGTATATGATTATACCACTAGGCTCAGTTTCTGGCCAAATTGTATACCTTAACCTGGAACAGGCCCTTTGAAAGGAGCAGCTGAAAGTAACATCTGTTATAGGAGTTACATTTATGTTTACTTATGACTTGAGTAAAGAGATGAAGTGAATTCAAATAATAATGAATGCAAATTTACAACCCAACCCTTAGTTCCCTGACTTTGAAAGCAACATACATTTTTTGTACTTTCTAAATGGTTGCAATATCTTCAAGATATTTTCAGCTCAACCATTCTGCACTCTTTATATTTGATGAGTACATGTTTTAAAAATTTCATATACGATATAAAAAAATTACCTCCTGTGATTTCTGTGTTGTTATTTTAAACAAGAATAGCAAATTTAGATTCCAAGGGGTATTTTTTATTTTTAACTGTCTAGTAATTGGTCTTGTCAATCATATAATGACCCTGAAACCTGTCTTTATTTTTGTCATTTTTGAGATACTCTGACTATAGAGGCTGTACAATATAATAAGCTATCTTGAACTATATGAAGCTGCATACCATGGCCTTTGGAGAGAATCATCTTTGAAAGATCAAAATATAATAGATAAAGAACTCTGAAAGAACATGGAATGGGGAATTGTTATTGGTTTTTTCAGTTTCATAATAATATAGACAGCTAAACTTCTTTCCACATTCAGTGAATGTCTGGAGTGTGAAAAAAGAAATTGGGTCAGTTTTTCTCCACTTTTGATTGGGTTTAAAGATACTCAGTATACTGACATGCATCAGACATCTTGCTAAATGTACTAAACTTGTTTATTTGGATCTGTTCCTAAGTTTAAACTTTCCAAAGAAAATTATATGATCATTACATAGAAGAAAATGAATAATAGTTGCAATTCTAAGCCCTGCTTTGTATATTCATACAAAGGTGGAGGTTCGATTCTCACTATAATTACTAAGGCCACAGAAAGAACATTTCCTCTTAACCCATACTTGAAATATTTGAGTAGACACATGAGGGATATTTTTTATTTTTTATTTTTTTATTTTTGTCAATTGCTTACAAGATAATAGGTATAAGTAAAAACATAGTTATGAATTTACTACTTATATATTTATATTTACTAGTTATATATTTATATTTACTTTATATATTTATATTTATATAGTTATGAATTTATAAATTACTGCAGGGCAGAAATTTATAATATAGAAAGTGGAAAATCAGTTTATGAGCAATGGATCATAGCTGAGAAAGAGAACCTGCAGTTTAAATACAATATATGCTTTGGGTGGAGAACATATTTGGATTCCAGAACCTTCAATTAAAAGGGTCAGAGAAGATGGTGAGAAAATCTCCACCTGCATAACAGGAAGTATGAAAAACACAAGCTGCATCAAGCTGAAGAATATATTAATCCAATATTATGACTCTCAAAGTGGCAAACAGACTTTCTGGCATTCTAATTTATTGCTTTCCAACCATTGTTCCCTTGTATTGTCTCCATCAAGGTAACGTTCGGCCTTGAGTGAGAACACTTGATAGATCCATCCTCCATGAATGCCTTCTAACCACTCTCAAAATCCTCCAAATTAATGATTATCATTATTTCTGCTTCTAACGTATAGTGCTGTTTCCCATGTAAGAAAGATAGAGAAATTCAGTTTATCAACTGTGCAAACATATCTGTATAATACCATTTGATGATTGATAGTTCTCATAGTCTTCCCCTGAAACACTGTCATTGTGTTCAGTAAAATTTCATTCTACTGTTACTGGTGCTCTGAAAAATACCATTAAAACTGATCAGACTGATATGATATATAAATCTTGCAAATAAATAAACCTTCAGCTCCAAGGTTCTTCAGAGCATTGAACATGCTTTAATTTTCAGAAACTCCTCCACCAAATCATAATTTTAATGTGGTAGAAGAAGAAACAGACTTGAGTCTTAATATTTTCAAACTGTTAGTAAGGATTTTATATAGCTTTGTGGGGGAGGGGTGTTCTGTTTTACTTTCAGAATTATTCTCTTAATATAACTGAACAGATTTTTCTCATCTTGGCAGCCTAAGCTGTCACCAAAGCAGTGTTCTGCAATAAATCTTAGCCCCTCAGCTTCACACAGCTTAACTTGGCTACTAGACTCAAACTTGTCTGTCAGACACATAATACAGCACAACTAGATAAGAAATTTTATTTATTTTTTAACAAAGTTTTTATTTTTACAATAAACATACAAACAAAACATAAAAACATAAAACCCTCTTTCAATTATATACATACAGTGTGTCAGTTGGTTACAATCTTTTGTGCTATCCTTTTTTTACCATTACTCACAAGTTATATAAATCCTCACCTTATCAATCTAGCTTGTGCTTATGTAATATCAATTATTAAACATTCATTTTGACTAAACTATTTTTCCATCATTTTATACAAGATATTCTAATTTTCATTATGATTTAGTCTTATACATTCATCCAATGGTTATATATTTTGTATTGTATTCTATATCAATCTATTAACTTTTATTGTAAGGCTTACTAATCTATTTCTTTACCATGTCTTTTTATCTAACCATTGATAAAATAAATCCCATATCATATCAAATTGTTTATCCTCTTGTTCTCTAATTCCAAATGTCAATTTACTCATTTCAGCACAGTCTATGATTTTCTTAATAATTTCCTCCTGCATAGGTATTTTTTCAGTTTTCTAATTCTTAGCAAATACAATTCTAGCCGCTGTTAAAACATTTACAGTAAAATATTTCAATTCTTTACAATATATTTCCGGTACAATTCCTAGTAAAAATATCTCAGGTTTAAAATCTATGTGTTGTTTTGTCATTTTTTCCAACCATGTGTGGATTATAGTCCAATATCTTTTTGCATCCGAGCATGTCCACCACATATGGTAACATGAACATCTCATGAATATCTGATGACATTTCCAACATTTATCCGATTTATTCTTGAACATCCTCGCAATTCTGGTCGGGGGTAAGTGCCACCTGTAAAACATCTTATACAAATTTTCTCTATATGCAGTTGACATAGTCATTTTATCATTTTGAGACCACAATTTTTGCCATTTATCTAAATCCCATATCCAAAAATTTTCCCCCACGTAATCATTGTTTCTTTTACTTGTTTTTCGTCTAATTTAAACTCTAGCAAATGTCCATAAAGTTTTTCATTACTTTTTCATCAGTACCTGTCAAAATTTTATCTAAATCAGTCAATTTACCATAGATACATTCTGTTTTAACATCCTTATCAAATCTAGATTGTATTTGCAAATATGAAAACCAATTCATTTTTACACCTTGTTCTTCTCACTTGCATAGATTTAAGTTCACCTTTTTCATTCAATATATCACCATATCTAACTGTTTGTTCCTTTTTATATATTATTGGATAGGAGAAAGCTTCAATAGTAGATAACCATAGTGGAATTTTTAAATAATATTGCTTTTTTATCTTCTCCCGGTTTAGAAACAATGCTTCTCGAACATAATGTCTTCTAAAATACCCCTGCGTTTTAGTTCCCTTATACCAGAGGAAGGCATGCCACCCTAAGAAGCATGTCCTTCTAAATTCAAAAGCCTAGTATTCCTTAGTGTTATCCACTCCTTTGCCACATCAGACTCATCGCTTGTTAGTATAATTCCCAATTGGGCAAAGCAAATCCTCCTCTTATTCTTGCATCTTGTAGCAATTTAAGTTTTATTCTCGCTTTCTTCCCCTGCCAAATGTATTTTAGCACTATTTTGTTTAAATCTTCAAAAAATTCTTTCCCTAATCTGATTGGAATTGTCTGGAATAAGTATAAGATTCTAGGCAATACATTCATCTTAATTGTAGATATTCTCCCAATCAGTGATAATTGTAATTTTTCCCATTTTGTCAAGTCTGTCGCAATCTGTTGTTTAAGTTTAAGATAATTATCCTCCTTAAGTGTGCTACATCTTGGTGTTATGTGTATCCCTAAATACTTAACCTTATTTGTGACCTGGATCCCCAAAACTTCCTCCAATTCTTTCTTTCGTCTTACTAACATGTTCTTTGCTAAAATCTTTGTTTTATCTTTATTTATTTTCAAACCTGCTACTTTCCCATACTCTTCTATCTTTTCTATCAGTTTAGGTGCTGACTCCAATGGATCCTCTAATATAAATACCAGGTCATCTGCAAAAGCTTGTAATTTATACTCTTCTTTTTTAATTTTCATTCCTTTTATTTCTTTTTCTTCTCTGATGTTCCTATTCAGCACTTCCAGTACTAACACAAACAACAGAGGTGACAGTGGACAGCCTTGTCTAGTCCCTTTTCTTGTATCTATAAAGTCTGTTAACTCTCCATTTATCATAACCTTTGCAGTTTGTTTTTGATATATCGTTTCTATGGCTAGAGTGATATTTTTACCAAAGCCCATTTGGTCCAATTGTAACAGCATAAAATGCCAATTCACATTATCAAAGGCTTTTTGTGCATCTAAAAACATCAGAGCCATTTGTTTTTCGGGACGTGCCTCATAGTATTCCAGTGTATCTGAAATTATTCTCATATTATCTTTAATCTGTCTCTTCGGCAGAAATCCACTTTGATCAGGGTGAATAAAATAGTTTAAGTATCTTTTCAGTCTTTCTGCCAGAATTGAAGCAAAAATTCTATAGTCTGAATTTAATAGTGATATTGGTCTGTAGTTTTTAATTTGCTGTGGGTCTGTGTCCTCCTTCGGTACAAGTGTGATATATGCTTCTGACCATGTATTCTCTTCTTTGTCATAACTTCATTCATAACTTCTAATAAGTGAAGATTCAATGTTTCCTGGAATGTCTTATAAAATTCCACTGGCAAACCATCCAGACCTGGTGTTTTCCCAATGTTTTGCTTTTTTAAAGCTTCTGTTAATTCCATCATTGTTATGTTACTTTCTAACATTATTTCAATATCTTTGGGTATCTGAGGCAAATTTGCTTCCTGTAAGTATTCTTGAATTCTTTCTTCCTGAACATTCTCTTGATGGTACAGTTTTCCATAATAATCTTGAATAATTTTTTTCTCCGCATTTCCATTGCATACATGTCCTTGTTCATTTATCAATTGATTTATCCTTCTCGAGTCTCTTTCCTTTCTCAATTTATATGCTAACCATCTGCCTGGTTTGTTTGCATCTTCAAAATAGTTCTGCTTAGCATTTTTATTTTTTTGTGCTATTTCTTCTTTTTCCATTAGCCCCATTTTATGTTTAGTTATGTCCATTTTAATTATAATGTCCTTTTTTGTGGAAATATCTGTAGTTCTTTTTACAACTTCTTGTAGTCATCTTCCAATATTTTTTTTTTAAATTCTGTTTTATATTTCTTTTCCTTGTATAGTCCATTATCAAGCCTCTTGTATAAACCTTCATCGTGTCCCAGAGGTTCTGTAATGATGTATCCTCTTTTGTGTTTTCTTTAAAGAAAAAAGTCAATTCTCTCTCAATTTTCTGTTTAAAGTCTTTTTCCTTTAATATCGTATTATTTAAAGTCCATCTAGATCTCCTTTTTTATCCTTTCCATACAAGTGTCATTGGATTGTGACCTGCCCAGGTACTTGCTTCTATTTCAATGTCTTGTATGTTAGAAAGCAATTCTGTTGACATCTATATCATATCTATTCTAGACCATGATGCATGTCTATTGGAATAAAAGGTATATTGTTTATTTTCCGCATTTCTCTCTCTCCATGCATCTTTTAGGTTTATCTCATCTACCATTCGAAAGAGCAATGTCTTTCTAACTTTCTTTGCTGTTTTTTGTGTTTTATAGTCCAATTTGTCATTTATTATACCATTAAAATCTCCCATCAGACAGATATTAGCATAGTCAAGTTCAATTATTTTGTTATGTAATTTCCTGTAAAAATCGTCCTGATTATCATTTGGAGCATAAATAGCTAATAAAAGTATCTTTAGATTATTGTTCATTATCTCCACCATCAAAATCCTTCCATCATCATCTGTATATATTTGTTCCACAGGGATTGTATCTCTAATGTATAACACCACTCCTCTCTTTTTACGCTGTCAACACTGTAAATAATTTCCCTAATTTTTGTTGTTTCAATATATAATCATATTGTTTTTTAATATATACTTCTTGTAGACAGATTATATCAAATTTAATTTCTCTAACTTATGAAATATTTTTCTTCCTTTAGTAGCTGAATTAAATCCATTTATATTAATTGTAATCAGTTTTCTCTCATCCATTTTAGACTTTATAAGATGGATTTGTTGCTCTAGTAGATCTTGGTTCTCATTGCTCTATGGGTACACCACCTACGGCTCCTTCTTCTTTTTCAATTACTGCTATACATTCCTCGTGAAATTCAATTAACGACTCTTCTTTTCTTGTATCTTCCTCCCTTCATCTGAAATATTCCAGATAGAATAGCTCAGATTTTTCAACTGTATCAATTCTGTGTCTTTGTTCCTGCCAGGTAAACATGAGACCTTCTGATATCAGCCATCTGTAATTTATTCCTCTCTTAAGTAACTCTTTGGTCAAGAATAAATATTCTCTTCTTATCTCTCTCACTCTTCTCGGTAACTGTTTCAGTACCACTATTTCTTTATATTTGTACTTTAGTGTTTTTTCTCTTGCCTCCTGCAGTATTTGTGATTTAATTATTTTCTTAATAAATCTGATATGAACTTCTCTTGGCAGTTTATTTCTCATCGCATATCTTGTATAGACACGAAAAACCTTGTCCATTCCATCCATCATCTTCTCTTTAGTTACCTCTCATGCTTCTGCCAGGATTTCTGTCATTTCAGCAAGGTTTTCACCCTTTTCTTCTTCTATATTTTGAAATCTAAGATAGAATTCTGATCTATCAATTTCCCACCCCAATGATTGCAGAGATCTGCCCTTGTCTCTTTCCACTTCACTCAATCGGGTATCCATATCTCCAATCTTCTTATCTCTTTGTATATCTTGTTCTTCAATTTTCTTGATTCTGTCCTCATATTGCATCATCATCTGTTGAATATTTTCAATTTTCTCACCTGTCTTTTCAGTTCTTTGCTCAATATTCTCCGTTCTCTTTTCAATATTATCTGTTTTTACTTGTATCTTTTGAATTCCTTGCATAATCATCTGCAGTGTCACTTCTTTCTCCTTCTGTGGTTGTAACATCACCTGTATTGATCGTTGTCCTCCAGATGTTGAGGAGGAAGAAGTCAGGATTGAAGAAGCTGAGGCTGGTATCTTTCTGCTCATCTTAGAATACTTAATAGGAAAATTGAGAAGAAAAAGCAAGAGCAGCCAACTGCCACTCCAATAAAAAAAAAAGTAAAAGCAAAAAATGAAAATAAAAAAGGAAAGGGAAAAAATCTTCAGGCACTTGAATACCTTAATCCAATTGGTTCCAATTATGTAGAAAAAAAGAAAAAAAAGAAAAAAAATGGAAAATGGAAAAAGGATGAAAAAATATAAAAAAAATAGGAAAAAATTTAAAAAGACAGAAAACTGTATATTCCCCTTGCTAAAATGGTAGAACAAAGGGAGGAGGGAAGGGAAAAAAGTAGTCTTATTCCTGCATCAAAGGACTCCAAACATAAAACTCCAACTGGGGGGGTGAGTAGAAAAAAAGGGAAAGAAAAAATGCAATTCTGTCAGTAACCAAAGCACTGCCACTAAATATTCGAGGCTCTTTACTAAATCAAAAATCAAAATTTCCAGTTCTCTTTTCAAGGTCACTTCAATCTTCTTTCTTCAATTTCAAATCCAGACTCCAGCTATCTAGTAGTTTCACAGAAGAGCACCTGCAAACAATCTACATGCTCTTCCCACTATCTTTTCAATGAAAAGCACAGAGTCCTTGAATGTAACACCATATGTATCAACAAGAAAGAAAGGAAAACAATGTATCCAAGCCTCCAGGTGGCAGCGCTACTTATTTCCCTTTCCTTTCCCTTCCCCTCTAATATTAAAACCAGGAATAAAAAAATAAAAAGAGTCTAAAATTATTAAAGAGAAGAAACAAGAGGAAAAAAAACTTTTCCAAAAAGTTATTTTGAAAGGAAAAAATTAAAATTAAAAAGGAAAGACCAGTCCAGTTTAAAAATTGAAAAGTTTTTACAAAAATCCAAAGTTCCAATAAAAAGAAGAAAAACCTTCAGATTTAATTTGTGCTTAATCTCGCCACTTGAGCACTTTTATCTTCACTTTTAAATTTAATTTTTAGTCTTTTAGGGTGTTCTGTCCAGAAAAAAATAAGTAGAAAATTCTCTCACCAAACTGACACACTTTCTTTCCAGCTTTCTTCCATTCCAGAGCTGTCCCAGCTTCAGCAGCTTTAATGGCTGCCTCTCTGCCACGGGGAAAAAAGGGCTTCTCCTGGATCTACCAGGGACTTTGCAATGTCCCTGGGATCAACAGGATGTGCCCTCCTCAGTCACCGTCTCTACAGGACAGTTTAGTTCCATTGGGACCGTCCTGCAACGGAAATATCAGCAGCGATCTTAGAGTTTAAAGATCGCATGCTGTACTGCCGCGACGCCAGCTCCGCCCTCCTTCCTATTAGAACTAAGCCTATTGAACATTGACTATCCTCAAGACAGTTGTGACAGTACAGTTTACCAACAACTATTTTAACTCACTGTTTCTTTTTCCTACTTTCCCTATTTAACAAGTGCAGTGATTCACTTAACAAATGTGACAAGAAAAGTCATAAAATGGGCAAAACTCACTTAACAAATTCTTACTTAGCAACAGAAACATTTGGCTCAGCTGTGGTCAAAAGGCAAGGACTACCTGTAATGAGTTGTCTTAGAGCTTACACTTAGCCAAAGTCTGGATCCAATTTCCCACTGTTACACTCACCCTACTAAATCAGGATTTTCCTAGGGTGGCTGACTGACAGTCTGCTGATCCTTCAAAGGAAGGTTGGCAAATCAAATAGGTTTTCCAGTCCAGGTTTAGAATCCAAGAAGTCAATAACCCAAAGTATCCTAAGGATGTACCTTGTGCTCAGGAATCCATAATCCACTTGTTTTTCCTTCATCTCTGTATAATACATATAACTCTTTAACTGTGTATTTTATTATATGCAATATTTTATTACTCTAACTGTATGTATTGCCTTTTCTCATCAATTCACAGTGAAAATGTTGTAGCTGTTTAAATTTCATGCTGATTTGTGTGTGTGTGTGTGTGTGTGTGTGTGTCTGGGGGAAGGTCTTTCTAGAAGAAGTTAATTTATAGATTATATGAAATAAAAATAATGAATTCAATGCTTGCTTATTGAAGCATCATCTCTTTTCCTTAATGTTTCTTTCTTAAGGAAACTGGCCAAAAAGCGAAAGGAGACATTGAGTAACACACGACAGGAAATGACAGTGATGGTGAACTCAATGGATAAAAGCTATGCTGAACAAGGTACCAACTGTGATGAAGCTTTCTCTTTCATGGATACACACAATCTAAATGGGAGATGTAAGTGGAAGTCATTTTAATTTCTGCAGAGCAAATAGCAAAGGGGAGTGTGAAAGGCTCTTAAATGCTTGTTACTCAATCCATGGGCTCCAAGTGCAACATTTCACATCCTGTAGCAAGAAGGTGGAATTGAATCTTTGATAAAGAACATTTTGTATTTATGCCTTTCCCTTGTTTCCAAATAAAAACCAGTGAGATCAGTGCAGTATGTGTTACACTCCATTTCCTCATTTATTATACAAAGGTGCCTGATAGCCTTTAATTTTGGTGACCATTTTTAAGAAATATCATAGTACGTGCGAATGGTGGCTCTTTAGCTTCAACTGACAAATTTCACAGTTCCTACCATAAGAGAGTTCAGTAAATTGATATTTGTTTTGGAGCCAGTCTGATTGATCCAGGTTTCTAAGACTAAAATGGTATTTAAGATGAGATTCCATGCTGCTTTGATATTTTGTCTCAGAAAGATTAATTAAAGCTGTGAATATACGAAGCTGCCCTGTTCAAGGTCAGACAATTTGTCCATCTTGACAGTATGAACTATTTCGAATATTCCCAAAATAGTACAATTCAAAGATATAAGAGACCACAACTTCCATAGGATTCTGAGTAATGCCTCCCCAACTCATCAAGAGTACATAAGGTAAAGCTGTCTGACAGCGGTTTTCCGGGGTCTCAGACAATAATCTTTAAACAGGTCTCAGCTTTGCTATTTGAAATCTATTCAACTGAAGATGCCAGGAAATGAATTAGAGTCCTCTTG